>NC_141694.1:197979771-198147115 GCF_964263255.1 Lissotriton vulgaris | reverse complement strand
GTGGGTGAGGGTGAGGGGTTGAGGGTGAGGGGTTGAGGGTGAGGGGTTGAGGGTGAGTGAGGGTGAGGGGTGAGGGGTTGAGGGTGAGGGGTTGAGGGTGAGGGGGTGAGGGTGAGGGGTTGAGGGTGAGGTGTTGAGGGTGAGTGAGGGTGAGTGAGGGTGAGTGAGGGTGAGTGAGGGTGAGTGAGGGGTGAGTGAGGGTGAGTGGGTGAGGGGTTGAGGGTGAGTGAGGGTGAGTGAGGGTGAGTGAGGGTGAGGAGGGTGAGGGGTTGAGGGTGAGGGGTTGAGGGTGAGGGGGTTGAGGGTGAGGGGTTGAGGGTGAGTGAGGGTGAGTGAGGGTGAGTGAGGGTGAGTGAGGGTGAGTGAGGGTGAGTGAGGGTGAGTGAGGGTGAGTGAGGGTGAGTGAGGGTGAGTGGTGAGTGAGGGTGAGTGAGGGTGAGTGAGGGTGAGTGAGGGTGAGTGAGGGTGAGTGAGTGAGGGTGAGTGAGGGTGAGGGTGGGTGAGGGTGAGGGGTTGTGAGTGAGGGTGAGGGGTTGAGGGTGAGGGGTGGAGGTGAGGTGAGGGGTGAGGGTGTGGGGTGAGGGTGGGGTGAGGGTGGGGTTGAGGGTGAGGGGTTGGGTGGGGGTGAGGGGGTGAGGGGTGAGGGGTTGAGGGTGGTGGGGTGGTGAGGGTGGGTGAGGGGTGAGTGGGGTGGTGAGGGGTGTGGTGGTGGTGGGTGGGGTGAGTGTGGGTGAGTGAGGGGTGGTGGGGTGGTGAGGGTGGGGTGGGGGTGGTGAGGGGTGGTGAGGGTGAGTGGGGTGAGGGTGGGTGAGGGGTGAGGGTGAGGGGTGAGGGTGAGTGGGGTGAGGGGTGAGGGGTGGGTGAGGGTGGGGGTGGTGAGGGTGTGGGGTTGGTGTGGGGTGGGTGAGGGGTGAGGGGTGTGAGGGTGTGGGTGAGGGTGAGGGTGAGGGTGAGGGTGAGGGTGAGGGTGAGTGGGTGGGTGAGGGTGAGGGTGGGTGGGTGAGGGTGAGTGGTGAGGGGGTGGGTGGTGAGGGTGAGGGGTGGTGAGGGGGTGGGTGTGGGGGTGAGGGTGAGGGGTGGGGTGTGGGGTGGTTGAGGGTGAGTGGTGGGGTGGGTGAGGGGGGTGTGGGGTGAGGGTGAGTGAGGGTGAGTGGGGTGTGGGGGTGGGGTGAGTGAGGGTGAGGGGGGTTGAGGGTGAGTTGAGGGTGTGTGAGGGTGAGGGGTGAGTGAGGGTGAGGGGTTGAGGGTGAGTGAGGGTGTGGGGTTGAGGGTGAGTGAGGGTGAGGGGTGGAGTGAGGGTGAGGGTGGCCAACATCGCTATCCTCGTTAAACCAGTTGGCTCATCAGTGTTTGTCAACAGTGCGCCTTGTTGAGTAAGCAGGTCCAGTTGATTTATAGGAACAATACAAGACTACAACTCCCAGAACCTACTGGGGCGTCAGATGAAAGCCTAGGACGAGAAACGTGACGTCCCACAGACATGCAGCGAAGGTGGCACGTTAGAGACAGTTAACCACGGAACATTCCTTGTTTCCACTGCATTAAGCATCCAGAAACCGCAGCTTATCCCGAGGGAGCATTCGACCTGCTGACTGGTGCAGCATTTGTGTGAGGACAGCTTTCCGTTCCCAGTCCATGGTGTGTACATGAAAGGAGAGAGGGGTGTTCCTGTCTACATTCCAATTACAGACCAGTTCTTTGAATCATCCACTACATAAATACACAAGAGTTAAAGTTTTTAACTGTAACGTTGCCCAAGCAGTTTAGTATCAAGCTATTTTCATGTATTCAATGTTGTGAATGGTCTCTCTCAGCATACTGCTTCTTATGCCTGCAAGACTAAACTCCAGCACTTGTTTACTGAAAGACGACATGGTCGCTGTTATAGATTAACAATACGGGCTCACGCTGCAGCCCCCTTCGAATGTGCTTTCATTGCAGTTTAAAAATGGACGTGCGCCCGTGTTAATTTGAAAGTCTGATTTTACGGAGGTCTGCATGTAATTTAAAAAATAAGCACAACAAGAGAAAGGCGTGTTCTGAAAGAAAACAAGAGAAACACCGAGCACGGCGTCAGTGTTGGCATTGCTGGGGGGTAGGGGGTAAGTGGTGATTTAAAAAAAAATGCGACACGACGGGCAGGGGAGGGGGCGGAGCGGGGAGAGGGAACAGACGGAGGGAGGGCCAGATAAGGGGAGGGGGGTTAAAAACTATTTAACACATTGTTTTACATAACGACTACCGTGGTAGGATCTGTACAAAACGGCTGTCGCTTTCATATTATTCCAAAGAAGCTTCATCTTAAAAACCACACATATTTAAGGTTACATTTGTATACAAAAGCTCTGAGTGCAAGGCTCTCATGGTACTGGAGTACGACAGGCATGATTGAGACTTCTTAGGCACTCATAAATACAAATCGAACCTATACAAAATTAAAAAATAAGCATAGGATGTTGCTCTTTGATTTGTAACTAGTTATCCTTCCCCGTTACACGATTTCAAAGTAGCCCCCAGGCAACGTGCTCCATAGAAAGCAACAACAACGTAAACTTTCATTTCTCGTAGAGGAAATAAAAATGCAGACAGAAGAATAAAATAGTAGATAACAAAATACTTTAAATGTTTTAATGGTCAAAAGGCGCTTTAAATCGTTAGCGCTTTCAGCAATCACGTCAGCGTACGTAGCACATGAGATGTCTCCTCCCCTTTCTCCCTCCCTTCTCAAAATTCCTTTAAACAAAAAAAAAAGTTTGCCAAAAAATTAATCCTCTTCCCCGTGAGGTGGCCCCTTCTCTTCCCTTCCAATGTGCCTCTCCCACATTCTCAGACAGTCTTTTATTAAAATTTGCAGACAAAAGAAAAACAAAAATGGCAGCCTGAGCTTATTTTTGAAACGGGGCACAGCGACGAGACGCCATATTCTGCAGATCTGCACAAAAAGGACGAGTGAAATCCAAAAAGCGGGAGGGGAGGCAACAGAGCACATCTGCAACACGGGAAAATGTATAGAATTGTACAAAACAAAATACGATAAATAACACAGATGACACTACGCGGCGCGATTCATTTGCAAAAAAATATATAGAATAACAAAAGATTTTGCAGAAGTTCCGTAGAAAGAGATCGACGCCGGTTCGATAATGCCACAGCTCTGTGCTAACAAAAATGCGGAAACAATAAGCATTTAAATCATTGGCAAATTCTACGGAAATTGATTGCAAATGGGAGCAGCTCTGCTTGCAAATCCTCCCTCCGTCGCCCAGGCTGCTGGACTGGAATTGCAGCAGCTAGAAGTGAGGAAGAAAAAAACAAGCAACAGAGCACGGCGTCAGTGTTGGCATTGCTGGGGGGTAGGGGGGAAGTGGGGATTTAAAAAAAAAATGCGACACGGCGGGCAGGGGAGGGGGCGGAGCGGGGAGAGGGAACAGACGGAGGGAAGGCAGATAAGGGGAGAGGGAGGAGAAATGAGACACGGCGGGCAGGGGAGGGGGCGGAGCGGGGAGAGGGAACAGACGAAGGGACGGCAGATAAGGGGAGGGGGGAGGAGAAATGCGACACGGCGGGAGGGGGCGGAGCGGGGGCCTGGAGTGCGGCTGAGGGAACTGATGTGCACGCGCTTTTAAGCTCAATGCGCATGCGCATTGAGCTTAAAAGTCACGGGCACTGCAAGGAATCGCCACGATTCCTTGCAAGTTAGATAAAGAGTGGATAAGCCCCCATAGTCTCGCTTGCTCGATGCGCATGCGCATCGACAGGCGAGACCTAAAAATCCCTCATTCACGTACCAAGGCTCGATAGGCGGTTTATCTTGGTTATCCGCCTTGTTGTTAGCAACATGAAAGCATCATCATAGAATTTGATTGTATGCTTCCTCCACCCGGAGGAAAACCACTAGTTAGTTAGTACAGTAGTGAGTCAGTGATCAAAAACTTTAGGGGGTGTGCAATTAAAAAGGCTTCATAACCAGTGTTTGATAATTTTAATTGGTGCTGGAAGGAATGCCTGGTTAAAAAGATTAGGCGTGCGTAGGAAGCTTGATTATGGGGCTTCCGCACAGAGGTATGTCCATAAAAAGGTCGACATGTTTCAGCCACAAGTTGCCCGCATGGGTCAAGTTGGCTTTCTTCAGGACCTAGTATCTCTATTGTGAAAAGAAAAAGGTGAAGTGACCTTGAGTTTCAGGTCGGATTCATATAATGATTTTTCTATAATTAGAAAAAGGCCTTTAAGTACCTTTTTTGTGATAATCAACTTTGAAGTATGTATAAACAAGCAAAATTCATTGGTAGCAGCACATCAATCAGCATACACAGCAGATCTAGAACAGTAAAAGGTACGGGTAGGGTCAGTCCAATCCAGTCCAGCAGTACCTCCTACAGAACAGGTGCATCAGTGCGTGGTACAGAAGAGCAACAGATCATCCTGGCTGTAGCATATTGAACCATTTCCCCCACACTTTAGGAAATATTTCCGGGCACCTCGAGCTTCAAAAATTAAAGTACCTTTTAAGGGATCAGTGATCACCTCTTCGGGCGTGCTGAGCATAGGATGAAAAAGGAGAGCTAGAGTGGTAGGAAAAGTTGTCACGTATACCTGAATAGAGTTGTGCCTGGCCTCTCACAATGCTATCTGAACCCCCATGGAGTGGGTCAGGAACAACCACCAGGCAGGAGAAGAACTTGTGCATTGGAAAGTCAATACCTTGAAAGAAAGCCTTCTTCCAAGGCCAAAAGGAATGTAAGTATTGAAGCTAAGACCCCCGACTTTCAGAACACTTCTGGACCAAGAGGAGACTCAGCCAAGGAGAAGAGCTGTAAGGGTTAATACTGCCCCTTTGCTGTGTGTTGCTTTGCTGGGTTGGCCTGCAGTTGCTGCTTCTGCTTTGGAGACGAAAAATACTTGACTATGCTGTATCCTGCTTGTGAAGTTTGTCCAAGGGCTTGTGTGCGCTTGACTCCTGGTAAGAAGTTTCAGGGACACAAAAGACAACCTACAGCACCTGAACTCCACTGCTGGGAGTTCTGGCCTGCCAAGTGGTGCCAACTCCAGTTCTGGGCCCTTGGAGGTGTTTGTGGAGCTATAGCCTGCAAAAAAAAGCATCACTGACAGTTGCCTGCAGCATGCCGTGGTCACCACTCACTGGGGGGGGGGGGGAGCAGCACCAACCCACACTAAACTGCACCCCTATTCTCACAGACTACAACACTTCACACGGTCAGACACCGCTGCCTGCTTGGTGGACACAGACTTCGACTACACCGCAGTCCTGGTCTCATCAACGATGATGCTTTGCCCCATCGGATGATGCTGCCTGCACTGTGGTTACAAACTAATGGGTATGACTCAAACGCCACTAGGACCTGGGAAAATTACAGTACCTGCCATTTCCTATCCACCTGTGAACCACATACACACAACATACACCCCCACATTTAGTTTTCGAAAATATAGGCAAATAATCCCAGTGTGGAAAATGGGACGGACCTTTATTGGGGAGAACCAGTGGGCAGTCTCTCCACAGAGGAGCAAGTGCCAGGATATCTTTCTGGACTAGAACCACACTGCAACCACTGCCAATCATATCACAATCTGGGTTGAGAAGGTAGCAGTCACTCCCACTCAGAAACAAGGCGCACTTTGTGCCCCATGATATAGGAGCATAACTCCGTTCACACACAAAAAAAGTAGACTATGGGAGCTCATAGATTCTCAAAGCCATCCAAACCGTATGTGCGATTACGTTCAGACTATTTTGTAATTAACTCAATCGTTCTTCTTAGAAATAGTTTAAGTGTCCACAGATATTGTAACTAGACCAAATCTTGAAAGCATAATGAAATTGGGCCTAACAAATTAATGTTTAACTTTCATTAAAGCTGAACTGTGTCTAGATTTAACTGCAATTGAAGTTAATCTCAAGCCTATTCCGTGTGCCTTAATTCATTGGCTTTGCCACTTCAGTTCAGCACAAATCGTTCTGTTCAGCGGCATTAGTCTGATGTAGCAAAGACACTTATTTAAAGTATTTTAAAAGTGACCCAAAAAAAATATGGAGCACTCAGGTTCTTAATGTTAATGTTTCTCTTTATGAACACTAAACACAGTATGAGCCCCCAAAATAGTGCTTGAGATAATCTCCCCCCCCTGACTACTTAACGTCTAACCTTCGTTTAACCACATTCGGATCACTTGTTCTTGTGCACAATGCCAGGCTTTTTAGAGGTACTGCATATTTGAAAAGGAAGACCATTGAATTCAAGTTAGCCTGGCGATACCCTGAAACAGGACCCAGGATGTTTGTTTCTGGGTAAGGGAGGGCATTGCAGTTTGGACTGGACTGTTCCCATGAGGAACAGAGTCTAGACTGATTCGCATATGGCTGGGACCAGACTGGGATAGCACAGTGAGCAAAACTAATACTGATTTAACCCTTAACCCAGATCTGTGACCGAGGGTTAATGATGGACTAGGTTCAGCATTCCATCCTTCTTTGTGTCTCGTTTAAATATATACCATGTTCACTCGATTTGTGACCTCATTTGGGAGAAACCTTTCAATCTTGCTGCTCATTAGCCCAATTTACCAAGATGCAAGAGTTGAATGTAGGTTTTCAATGAGTATTTCATGTTTCCCTTTCGTTTAATTCTAGAATGTCCTCTACTGACATACTATGGGTATTAACATTGATATTTACTATGATTTTTTTTGATTAACCTAGTAGTGGGCTCAAAATAAGAACGAACTTTACTCGGTCATCATGTACTGAAGAGGAAAGTAAACAGCATTTGGAGGTTTCCATCTTTCTTTTAGTACTATTGGGGAAGTAACAGTACTTTAACGATAAGGGCATACTTTGTTTGCTTGTGTATGCATACCCCCATTCAGGAACGCAAATCTTGCGAAACTGGAAGCAAAATGTGGATTCTAACATCACACAGTGCAAATGTAAAAGTTACTTACCTTCGGTAACGATGTATCTGGTAGAGACTAATCTAGCTGCAGATTCCTTAACGTAGAATTATCCCCAGGCGTAAGACTGGATCCGGATAATTTTCTTTGACAGCATCTCTGCGCGCCAGGGTGCGGTACCACGTGACTACGATCTGACGTTCTCCCGAGTGACGTCAGCAAGGTTATAGAAGCCCCGGCACGCCGACGTCAGTTTTCTTTGGAGAACTTTTCCGTGCCACAACGCGGAACCATCACAAACAAACAACATGGGAACAGTTTGTGAAAAAAAAAATCAGATAAACAAAGGGAAGAAATGAATGGTGAGGAATAGTACCATCCAAGAGAATGCCAGGCACTGCGGCACCGAAAGTCATAGAAGAGCAGAGCACAGCCACTGCGAAGCTGCCCTGCAAGCAAATAAGACATCCTCCCTGGGGGCAGAAAAACATGTGAAAAACATCACAGCAGACTAAAGGGGCCTGCAACCCCAGCCTATAAACAGTGAGGGACAACAAGGCCAGAACAGAAGAGTTACGACAATTTACCCTGAGACAACATCAGCAAGGAGAGGCTCATTCCCTGTAAAGAGCTAAGGGTCGAGGCACAGCCAAGAGACCCCAACTCAGAAGTGCAGAGGAGTCAAGCAATGAAAAAGGGAGAAGAGCATGAGTAGGCCCCACACTGGAAGACCTGGGTGCAGGGACGCAAAAGTACCCATGAACCCACCAACCAATCACCAGAAAGGAAGCAGTGGGACAGAACGAGCATCCGACTAGGGAGGAAGTGAAATAGGGCACTTGCAGAAGACAAAACAACCAGGAGGCAGGCGAGTGTAGAAGACCAAGCTGAAGGTCCTTGCAGGACAGGGAAGGAAGGGCGGGTCGTGAAGGAACCTGTGGCTAGAATTGTCTCTACCAGATACATTGTTACCGAAGGTAAGTAACTTGTACATTTGCTAGAGACTACTAGCCGCAGATTCCTTAATATAAAATCGATACCCTAGTCATACCCAGAAGGGAGGAGGGCCTGCGAGAGAGCCTCCCAGTTGGAACATAGCGCCCCAGCAGGGAATATGTAATGGGGGACATGAACAGCCCGGCCCCCACCAAGCAGAAGGAAGCAAGGACGAGGCGAAGGGAGGTCAGGACACCCCAAGCCCAGCCAAGGTACTAGGGACATCCGCCAGAAAGCCTCAGAGGGACAGACAACGCCAGAGGAGTACTGAGGAAGAAAGGAATCACTCCTAACTCTAAGGAGAAGAGGTAGAAATGGAGGCAAAGCCCTCCACAGGAGAGAACACACAGTGAAGGGGGCAGCTGAACCAGCCTCAGCAGACAAGGCAGGAACGGCTCCACAGTCAAGAAAGGCAGGCGTGAGAAGAAAGACGTAGTCTTGCAAAGCTCCAGCAGAACAAGAGGCAGGAGAACAATGGCACAAGCGAAGGCTCCTGGCTGTGGACCAGAAAGAGCAGGCGTGCGCATCCGGCAAGTACCTTGAAGCTGAGCGCCCACACCATGCCAAGCGCAAGATGAAGGGAAAAGCCAGGGAAATCCAGAACAATCCCTAATGGGAGATCGTTCCAGACATAAACCGACCCATGAAAAGATGTGGAACCAGCCAGAAGAGGAGAAATACACAGGTCAGACTAAAGCGGTCAGCCAGAACACCGGAAAATACCAGGAAATCCTATCCCCCATTGTTAGAACCGGCTGTCTCTAGTTGGCAGAGGTATGCACTTCTGACAAATAGGGACACACCTTTTCTAGTCAGGGCAAGGGGATCACACCCTTTGATAACCCCTGCTCACCCCCTTGGTAGCTTGGCAGAGCAGACAGGCTTATCTCAGAGGCTGTGTGTTAAGCATTTATTACCACATACAGTAATAAAGTGAATACACTACAAATGGACACGACACAGTAGTATTATAAAAATAAGGATTTTTATATAAGGCTTAGCACAAGATCAAATAACCACAAAAATATACCACAATCTTAATAAATACTCTTGGGAGGAAAAATAATAGTTCAAGTGTAGTTTCTTCTTAGCACAAAGTCTTTAGTATCAAAAGCAACTCTTCTTCTTTAAAACAGTTCTTGGCAACAATGTAACCCACACTGGAGTCACACGACGTCGAGGCAAAGTTAATCCAAAGGGTTCGGCGTCTACCGCGAGGAGCGCTACGTCGAGCCCGGAGTCGCACAGACTCCCACAACACAGTACCTTGAAAAAGCGAAGCACACTATGATCAGCGGCGTCGAGATGTCCGGCGTCGCGTCTTCGGCGTCGATCCGGCCTCGGAGTCTGGGCGACCTGCAGCAGCGTCGACGGATGTCAGGCAGGAGCAGCGCTCACGAGGTGAAGCAGGATACGGCGGCGTCGTCGATGACGATGATGAAGTTGTAAGAGTGAGCAGCGCTCACGGCGTCGAGAGGGCACGAAGTCGATGCGATCAGCAGCGGTGCAGACCTGGGGTCACTTGGAGCTGGAGCCGAACTCGCTACTCACTGGCGGGGCTGCTGGCGTCGATCGGGCCCGGCGGCCGGCGTCGAGGAAGCGGGACACTGGAGCCGTTACTCACGATGTCGAGCTGGATTCGGCGACGTCCGTCAAGGTTGCTGGTTTCTTTCAGAGGTGCTGGATTCTCAGGTTCCAGCAACAAGCACTTTCAGCAGATGAAGTCCTTTAGCCCTGTGACTTCAACAGGAGGCTGGCACTCTTCCAGCCCTTGGAGATTTTCTTAGCAAAGCTTGAGAGTACACACACAGTTCCTCTCTCCTGGTTCCTTGGCAAAAATAAAGAAGCAACTGCAGGATTCCCCCAACAAACAGCACACTGGCAGAAGGGGTAGGCAAGTCCTTGGATCAGCAGGCTTTTTGTCCTTGGTTCAGGTTTCCTTGTCAGAAGTGATCTAAAGTCTTGGTTCAGGGGTCCTTCTCTTATACCCCTTTTTGGCTTTGATCCCTTTGTCCATGTAGGGGAATTTCCCAACATCCTGGGTCTGTTGTGGGTGTAGCCAGGCAGAGGCACCTAGCCTATTCACTGTGCAGGGCTGGGTCCTCAGATGCCCAGCAGGAGGTGGAGCCAGCATTGTCACTGGCAGGAGCAGAGCTATCGGCCTCCTGGTAGGAGGTGGGGCCAGGATCATCCATGGCAGGCACAGAGCCATCAGTCGCCTGGCAGGAGGTGGAGCCAGCATTGTATCAGGCAGGGCAGGCTATCAGGAACTACTCTCCCCCTACTCTCAATGCAAATGTCCCACTCATCCACACTGACTCACTCAGACTCTGGAGCCACCCAGCTCCTGTCTCACACACACCAAACCAGCAGAAACCAGAAATGGTTAGACAAGAAAATAGCCACTTTCTAAAAGTGCTATTTTAAAACCCAGAGTCCAAAAACCATCCACACAAATGGATGCGTGATTAAACCCCGAGTTCAGGGATACCAAACTCGACATTGCACCCTGCTCCCCGAGCCAGCTAGGATTATAGCATCAATAATCCTGGCAGCCCATTCTAACTAATGGAGAGCAGGTTACCTTACAATAGTGTAAAACGAATATGGCTGTAATTCACTATTAGGACATGCCAACTTGGTCAGGCTTGTCCTACCTCATGCTTACAAGCACCCTCTACCCGTGGGCCTACCATAGGGGTGACTAACATGAAGTTAAGGGAAGGTTTAGGGACTGGCAAGTAGGTGTACTTGCGCAGTCAGCGTGACAGTACCAGACTGCACGTAGGTCTAGCAATGGCAGACCTGTAGACATACTTTTACTAGGCCGCTCTTGTGGGTGGCACAACATGTGCTGCTAGCCCACGAGCAGCATTTGCATTTACAAGCCCTGGCACTCCTGGTGCACTAGACTAGGGACTTACAGTAAACCAAATAAGCCAAACATGGAATTCAATCAGTACAGTAATTTTACATAGGGAGCACTTGCACTGTGGCACTGATCAGCAGTGGCACAGTGCCCAAAGCATTATAGCAGCAAAAACATCGTAAACAGAGGAGGCAAACAGAAAAAAATGGAGGAGAGACTCAAGCCAATGATGTCAGGTCTAACACCCATGGAACATCAGGCCGAAACGCCGAACAAAAAATGCGGAAACACCACAGCACAACGCCGCAGACTGCATGCCAAAGCTGGTCCAGCGGATACTGAAAATGACAGAACCTGGAGAAGCAAGCTACGGCTAGACAAAGATCTAAGACACCACACCAGCGGTATACCGCAACGCCAAGAAAGGCAAGGAACCTGCAAAGGGGAGTCCACACCCTCCCACCACTGGACAGAGCTATACAATTGCTACAAGTACCCCACTTAGGGTAAGACACGTCCCAGGACAAAAACATAAGGACCTACGGTTTGAACCACAGACTGCTTATCAATCAGTTAAAAAATACACAATAGCCAGAGGGGCTGTACCAGCAGCCAACAGTAGAGAAGAGCCAACCTAGGGTCCCCGAAGGCACGTCAAACCACACAGAACACACAGATAGGCTAATCAAAATACCAGATTCCGGGGGCGTGACTAGCGGCAGAGGGAAATGGCCGCAGCTTGAGAGAGCTCCGTCCGTCCTGTGGCCCACCATCCTCACACAGCCTATAAAAAAATCGGGACACTTTCACGTTGTAGTGCCCGATAATGCTGCAAGAAGCCTTCGCGGCGGCTCCGGTGTGTCATTAGCGGGGCCGCTGCCCCTCCGGCTGCTGCGAACGGGCTCCCGGTCGGACCGGGAGCTGAGGTGGAGGAAAACAATGGCGGCCTCGAGGTGGTGAACGAGCGCGAGCTCGGCCTGTCCCTGTGGAGGTTCCTCCTCCCTTCGGTTGGTGACCCACTGTAACTGGCCTGCTGGATGCGGGAGCGCCGCGACAGGAGCGACGAAGATTGCCATCCCCCGACCCCTGACACGGAGGTGGGTCCGGGGTACAGGCCTGGGAGTTGGCAGCTAATTTAGGCCCCGGCTTCGGGGCCTAGTGACGCTGCGGGCGGCTTGTGGCCCACACTCCTCCAGATGGCCATATCTGTATGGTAGGCCTGATGGCTGAGACCAGCGCTGAGGTGCGGAGGCGGCCCCCCCCCCCGCGAACCCCCCTCGGGGGCCAAGAGGCTCTGAAGCTTGCTGGGGCTCTAGGAAGGAGCGCTAAAGTGACGGTGTGACGTCTGCCTCCCCGGGCCACACACATTTGCTGTCTGAGGCCTGGTGGCTGCAGCACTGATCGCGGTGGGAACCGGAGGCACATCACCCCCAAATGGATTGTGGCACTGGTTGCTGTCACCCCCCCTCCCCTCCCTCTTTTTACTGCATGGATGAGAGGGACCTCGCTCAGTTAAGACCCTCCCGGCCTGTTTTTCCATGGCCTAATTGCAATTAGGCCACTGGGCACCTCTTTGCTTTGCTGCACCCGGAAGGGGGTGCTGACCAGTGGGCCGGGGAGCAGACTTGCGGCTTCAACTGTGGGGCCAATTTGATGTGCACTTCCCACTGTTTTCATGAGCCACCGAGTCTGGTGGGTTCGCTCTGACTCCGGAGTGGGCCTGACTCGGCGCACAATTACTAAAGACCTGTGGGGGTGGTTCGTGACCCCACCGGAGGGCTGTTGGACCCGATGGTGGAAGAAGAGGGGTCGGGGCTGCTGTTATATGCATCCCAAGCACGACTCCCATGCCAATGAAGAAAATGGCGACGGGGGGTAGAGGTTCAAGGACCAACCCTCAGGCACAGCTTTCCAAATTCGCCTGGACCAAGAGTGGAGATAAGGGCGCCTCACCTAGAACGGGCGAAGATAGCGCGGAGTCATCGCCCGCCCCGGCTAAGGAGCCTACGCTGCATGACGTCCTGGCGGCCATAGGGGGAATGCGTACTTCAATGGACTCTGTCACGACGGAAGTTTCCCTGCTCCGTGCGGACTTCAAAACAGATTAATGAAAAGGTAAGGGAGCTAATAGTGGTGACCGCGGCTATACAGGAAGATACCTCTTAATTGCAATGCCAAGTGTCCGAAATGGAGAGGAAGCAAACTCGAATGGAGCAACTATTGGACGACTATGAAGGGAGGGCCCGCCGGAATAACGTGCGAATCTTAGGTGTTCCGGAAAAAACGGAAGGGCATGCCGCAGACTTTTATGTGGAGGAGCTGGTTACGAAACATCTAAAGCCTAAGGCGCTCTCTGTCCATTTCTCCATTCAGCGAGCCCATAGGGTGCCGGGCGGGCGGCCCAAGCCTGGGGCTCCACCGCGACCCTTGAGAGCTAGAGTCTTTAACTTCCGGGACAGAGACAATATTTTGCAGGCCTCAAGAACCAGTCCCCCGTTGAAGATAGACAACTATGAGGATTCCTTTTTCCCGGACTTCTCGGCAAGGGCCAGGCACAAAGACGCAGCTTCCAGGCAATTAAACAGGAACTCCGCAGCAGAGACATTAAATATGCGATGCTTTACCCAGCCAAATTGAGAGTTGAAAGGGACGGTAAACCGTGTTTTTTTGACTCACCTGAGGTGGCCTGGGAGTGGCGGACAAGAGTCGGAGACCCGAATAGCTACCGCCGCGACAGAAGAGACCGGAGGAATGGTGGCAGGCCCGCTGCCCGGGCGCAGGAGGCCCAGACGGAAGCAAGTGGCCTTGAAGAACAGGAATAGGTGCAATTTGCTGCCCCTTGTTGGGCCAGTTCATGGTGCCCCCACCACGTATTTGGCGAGGGAGTGTGATGGGGGGGGGGGATGACCCAGCAAGGGAGTGACTGCATGAAGGTACCTGGGGAGGATTTTGTGTTTGTAATATGTGCGGCCTGCTATTGCCTAGATATGTTATATTTGATTAGGGGCTATGTTTTTTGATTGAAGGCTGTGTTTTATTGTTGACATTAAAGATTACCACGGGATGGGGGGCTCACTTACCCCTGCGCTATTAGCAAAGGTTTGGGGAATACAGGCACTCTGCCATGTTGGGGGGTGGGCAGTTTGAGGTCCACAGGCAGGGGAGCAGGGTGGGGGGGGGGGGAGGTTGCAGGACAGGAGGGGTGGTGGTACTGTCTGCTATGATTTTTTTTTAAAATATATCTTATTGAAATCACAGAATAAAAGGCAACTCAATTGTTACATCGTGCGTTCGGTCATATCGAGGATGTCTGTCATAGTCGCGGGGCGTATCACAATTTACAATGGTACAGTGTTGCATACAGTTCAACTATGATATAATATAACTGTTCCTGTCGTTTCAGTATATTGAACAAAATTATATCAAGAGGGAAAAGAAAAATGAACAACATGGAACAGGAACTAAACCTAAAAGGGGACTGAAGATGGGAGTGTAGTCATCTAACGTTCGGATGCGGTGAGTGTGATCTAGGACTGGGACCCGCCGTTACATTACGGGGCCATGGATGCCTTGGGGTGGTGTCTGCGAGCTGTCTCTCTGCGTGGGTGAAGCTACTTTACACTGAACTACTAGCGCACGTAATGGCGAACAGCCATATTTCAAGGGATTTTCCACTTGGGCGTGGTATGCGCCAAGGATGCTCTCCGTCTCCCCTGCTCTTTGCCCTGATCCTGGAGCCACTGGCAGCATGGATACGGTGGGACCCCATGATTAAGGGACTCAGTTGGACCGAGACATGGGAGGACCGTATATCGCTATTCGCTGATGACCTACTCCTTTATTTGACCTTGCCGAGACGTTCGATTATAGTACTCCCTAACATCTGTGAAATCTTCAGGAGGGCCTCAGGGTATAATATTAATTGGTCCAAGTCTGTTCTGTTCGTCCTTAAAGGACCCCCACCGCAGCTCCCGGCTGATTGCCCACTGGTGGTCACTGACGGTCCTTTGAAATATTTGGGGGTCTGGATAACACCTACCCAAGAGGCCTTCTTTCAACGTAATCTGGTGCCCCCCCTCGAACGCTTTCGTATTGATGTCAAACATTGGCATACCTTGCCACTGACCCTTCAGGGGAAAGCGGCGCTATTTAAAATGATGAATTTGGCCCGGCTGCTTTATCTCCTTGAGAACACTCCTTTCTTAGTGCCTCCTAAGTACTTTACGTCCATAAACACACTTGTTTCCGGTCTACTTTGGGGGGACAAACCGGCACGCCTTTCTCTTTTAAAAAAAAATATTTTTATTGGTATTTTTTACATAATAAATGCATTCCCACCCTCCCCCCCTTTCCCTGAACAAGAACATGTCAAAACAATAGATAAGAAGCAGCTTATTATATACATACAACAGAAATTGATCCAGTATAATGTACTTTGCCATAAAGTTGCAATATATATATACCGAGCATGTGTCAGATCTGTCCTCTTGGGATGGAAGTTGGTGTGGAGATATAAACGGTTTGCAAGTACCGTTTTTCCGGCACGCCTTTCGGTCAGGAGCACCGCGATAAATTGCAAAGAGTGGTGTGGTTTCTGGAAGAGACAACGCGGCGCCCCCCTGGATGGTTGAGCAATACTCACCTGAGTGCGAAGCTGTGCAGGGAGAAAGCATACGGCGGTCTGTAATGGGCCGCTGTGTGGAAGTGACTCAAGCTGCAACTTTTAAACATCGCTGCCTCTCCGCCATGCACATCGGAGGTAAATGCCTGCCACCACCAGACTTCGAGTTTGGGACACCACCATGGTGTTGGAGGGAGCAGTTCACTGTACCTGCAGTCTCAGTGGGAGACATGAAAACTCCGACATGGACTACCAGTAGGTTGGGCGGCGGTGTAAGCCGAGGGTAGTGGGCCAATCAGAGACCATCATGCTGACTTTTAAATCACGAGACCCTTGGCCCTATGTTTGTAAGAGCGAAGCGGGCACTGAAGAAAGCCGTCAGGCT
This sequence comes from Lissotriton vulgaris, assembly GCF_964263255.1. Classification (NCBI taxonomy): domain Eukaryota; kingdom Metazoa; phylum Chordata; class Amphibia; order Caudata; family Salamandridae; genus Lissotriton; species Lissotriton vulgaris. The sequence continues at coordinate 198,131,332 of NC_141694.1, read as the reverse complement.
GAAACGCGTCTGCCCCAGCGTTTCGCGATATTCATCAACAGAGCTGCTTTTAGATAAAAGGAAAACTTGAGTCACCGAGCATGTGTCGGATCTGTCCTCTTGGGATGGAAGTTGGTGTGGATATATATATATATATATATATATATATATATATATATATATACACAATTCTATGTGCACAAAATACACTCATGTATGTCTCTGGATCCACAGTAACATAGATGACCAAATACGCATGCCCATTGATCTTTTTTTAGCACCTTTGTTTTTATAAATAGCAACTTCCAGGCTACAAGTGGCTAATAGCCTAGCCCTCCATTGTTGAATACAGGTGGATCCGGATCTAACCAGGCTGAGGCAATAGTAAGTCGAAGTATTGCCATGGCCACAAATATTAACCCCTGGGTGTTTGTCTGCACTTCCCGATTTGCTACCCCCAGCATGATTTCCTCCGTTGAGATTTCTATTCTTGTTTGACAAACTTCTGATAGAAATTCCGAGATGTCATTAATCAGCTTAGTAAGTGTGTTACATGTAGCAAATATATGTATAATATCGGCCCCATATAGTGGGCAACGTGGACATGTTGTTCCCTTCCCTGTTCCCCACTTAGCGATTTTCTTAGGGGTGTAATATAGGAAGAAGAAGGTTTTATAAAATTGTGCCTGCAGCTTTATCGACATTAATGAATTTAGAGCCAAGTCATATGCTATGAGGGGGATATTCGAATATAGTCCCAGTTGGTCCTGCCAAATTGCGCAATGTTACCCATATCATCGGGGGCCATTAAATTCAAAGTTTCATAGATTTCCCCAATCCTGGGGGACATTTTCTTACATATATTATCCATCAATTGATTGTTCAGGAAATTCTCCCGCCCACCAGTTTTCGTTGTTAGAAAATCTCTACCCTGCAAAAACTTAAAGAAATCTCTATGGCTAATATTATATTCCTCATGCAGATCATCAAACATTTTAAGACAGCCTTGTTTATAGAAGCAGCCCAGTTGCACCATCCCTACCGAGACCCATCTGTTTATACAACTATCATGGAATACTAAAGGCAAATCATTATTACTGTTCATTGATGTATAAAATGAAAATCGCCCTAGCCCCAACATCTTGCGGATGCTACTCCATGCTTTATGAGCCCCTATAATAGTCTTAAACTTGACTTTCTTAAAATAATTATCGTTTGTATGTCGCCAAAAGCAACCGGCACAATCTTCTCCTAATAAAAGTTCTTGAGGGGACAGGATCTCTTGATTAATACTTTCATTCAAAATCAAATTGGCGCAATATTTCAGAACAGTGGACCAATAATACAATTTAAAATTCGGTAAGGATAAACCTCCCTTTTCCTTCGGTAGTATCAATCGTTTAAGAGCCCGTCGGGGTTTCTTATATCCCCAAATGAAGCTTGAGAGCATAGAGTCGATAGTCCTAAAGATTTTGGAGGAGAATTCTGTGAGAAGGTGGCCTGATATGTAGTGTTCACTATTCTAGTGAACACTATGTATCAGTCCAGCAACCCTTATTGATGATTGGTTGTAAGTCAACCTTATAGACCAGCTATCCTAGTAGCGTGGATACGAGTAGTCTAAGGCTAAAGACTCGAGAGGGCGTGTTAAGCCAGCTGTTATACCACATATACCCCTTGAACACCAAGTGAAAGGACACCACACAAGTGTTATGAAAATAAACAGTTATTTATTAAGAATCACAACAGCCCTGTACTCTTTATGAGGACAGGGTACTAAGCACAAACCAAAACTCTTACAAAAATACTTAAGTTAGCACAGTATATACAAATGCCCGAGGGGCACGGAAAACCATATACTCTGAAAGTGGAATGCGAAATTACTAGCAGGTAAGTACAGTACTAATAGGCTTAGGAATCGCTAGGACTTGACTATAGAATCGTTAGATTACTTCTAGGAGACCCAGGGGACTCGGGTGCAGTGTGTGCACTCTCACGCGAGATGCGGGACAAAGTCTATGGTAGCTAGTAATGACAAAGTTAGTGTTCTCGGGCGAACCCGACCTGGTAGGAGGAAAACGAAAGTGGATTCTGACCCTTGGATAGTGAGGCTATGCTGGGGCACCGAAATGCCGAAGTTACCTAGCCCAGGGGCTGCAGCTGCATAGGACTCAAAGGACGTCGGGAATCCTCGTAGACGGACCAGGAGCCTGGAAGAAGGAAGTTGCTGGCAGGCGACCAGTGAAGAAAGTTCGATGGATCCAAGCCTGGATCGAAGGAAGATGACACCTGAAAGCAGAGGGGACCAAGTTCGTGACTACTAGCCAGTAGTCAGTGGGCACCAGGAGGGCACCGGATGGTAGCCACCTCGACTAGGCGAGTGGGTGACGCTGTGCTCGGAGATCTCACGGACCAGGAGGCGTTGTCGGCGACCAGGATGGAGGGGCGAGCTGTCCCACGAAGATAGAAGCTGTCGGCGTCGCTGGACCCAGGATTGGGCAACAAAGCCTTGGCAAATTCAAGCCCACGCGTTGGACCTAAAATGGCGTCTGGAGTGGACCAGGAGGGTCCGGGGTGCCTCTCTTGAAGAAGGAAGCAAGGGCCAGTCTGGAGCAACCAGACCAGCAGCAGTGATGTCGTCGGGCGTCGTTCAGAAGGCCACAAGCCAGCCGGCTAGTAGCCAAACAACGCGGTGCACAGCAAACAGCAGAAGGGCCCCACGCAGATCGTGGAGATGCAGGGAGGCTGATCTTGGGTGCTGGAGCTGCGCAGGGTTGGGGCTTCTCGGACCCCGAAGCACTCACCAGTGGAAGACTCGGTGGGCTTGTTACAAAGAAGTCGTGCAGTCTTGGCGATCGTCGGTCCCTCGAGGTCTTGTCGCACTCACGGTTCTCAGCTTTGCTGTAGAGGTGAGTAGAGGTCAGAGGTGCCAGGGAAGCCGGGTCTCGTCGAGCTGGGTCGTCGGATTCGTGAAGAAGGACTTGCAGCAGACCGCAGTGTTCTTAGGATGGTGTCCGCTTGATGCAGGGTGACTACTCCTTAGCCACAAGGGAGAATCTTGAAGAAGGAAATCTTGAAGTCCTTTCGCAGAAAGTCGTGTCTTGATTCCAAAGATGATCTAATTTGAACAGGGGGCCCGCTCCAATCTTTATACTAAAAAAGGGGCTGACCCGGTGACTAGGTCCTGCCTATGGGTGGGACTAGGAGGGGGGGTGGTTACACCCCTCTGCCATGCCGGACTTTCCCCAGGCCAGGGGCTGGTGTGCCCCTGGAACTGGTTCTGACCGGCCTATGCGTAGTGAGCACCGGGGTGCCACTCAGCAGTCACCTTCCTGAAAAGCCCTGCCTACCCAGGATACACAAAACCATGTCTGGGACGGTGCTAGCACTGCCCCGGACAGGAAACCCTTTGTCCAGGCCTCCCTCGCTGGAAGGACTCCCAGCAGCAGGAGGTCAGACTCGTGTCTGTGGTGGCAGCATCCATTTTGTGGAGCTGAGGCTTCAGTTAACTTTAACCGTGGTTCACAGTTACATACATGTCGTGTCCCTCAAGAAGGGTGGAATGCTAACCCCGTCGCCAGAATTGGCGAGGGGTTAGTATTCCAATTCGTATGACACCTTACTCGACATGTTTTGATAAAGCAATACCAAAGTTAGCATTTAACCGCGAGGATTATAATGCACTTAAGAGTATATGGTATGCGATATCATGGAACAGCTATTAGGACTTGGTTCCGCAAGCTGCAGACAGGCTCAGCTCATGCCAGAGCACCATCTCACACGATTCCAAGCACTCTGCCTTCAGGATTGTCAAGGCCTGCCATAGGAGTGACTGATAGGAATCTGTGTGTCCATTTTAGGGTTAGGTATAGGTATACTACACCTACAGCAAAGGGTGTTTACACGACTTTGCCCCAGCTGTCATGCAGCCAGTTGTGTCAAATTTAGGAGGCCAGCCAGGGGTGGCATAATACATGCTGCAGCCCCTGGCAGCCCTGGGTACACCTATGCCCTGAGTTACAGGGTCTGATAAGGTGGCCCAGTACCAATTGGAAATGTACCTAGGGTACATGGAATCCATTTTACAGAGAGAGCAGTAGGCCTGGGGTCCTGATTGGCAGGGTCCCAGGTCGACTATGTCCAAAACCAGCTAAAACACAGGGCAAAAAGTTGGGGGCAACCATAGTCAGGAGGTACCTTCCTACAAATTCAAGGCAAATAGTCCTAAAAAAATATAAAAATCGAGGGAAAAAAATCTTAATCAAATTACACAGCCCCCTATAGTTAGATGTAAATTATCCAATCGTACCATCTCCTTCTTGGTTCTAGACATCAATGGTTTTAGGTTAATATGAACAATTGTTACTTACCTGTAAACAGGTGGTTCTCCAGTATTGGTGTCTTTCATAGATTCACATGCTTGAATATTCCCAGTCGTCGAAGTGGGAGTCCCACGGTACATAAAATAGCAATAATGACTACTGACTTCCATTTGAACGAACCTGTCTTCTTAAAGACTTTTTTCCCGGATCCAAAATCTCCGGCAGAACGACTACATTCTTTAGACATCAAGCGTTGTCTAAAATTTAACATTTCAAGGACCACCCCTTTTCGTAAATCCGATCAACTGTTTGTAGCATATGGACGGATGCGGAAGGGGCATTCAGTGACAAAACTGACAGTTGCAAGATGGCTCTCAGCAGCCATATCCTTTTGTCACCAGCAAGCTGGCAAGCCTTTACAACGTCCAGTGAAGGCACATTCAACGAGAGCGATGGCGTCATCCACCGCTTTGTTTGCTGGGGTGCCTCTACACCAGATTTGTCGGGCAGCGACATGGTCCAGCAGGCACACCTTTACCAGACATTACTGTTTGGAAGCTATCAACGAAGCGGATACCGCAGTGGGGCAAGCAGTGCTTCGTCATCTTTTTAAATAAGGTGAGCCTCTGTTCCCTCCTCCTTTTCCTTTTGAGATTGCTATATGCTTTTAAGCCACATGTTATTGTTTTCAAGTTTTAAGAATTCTTGCAATCTCAGCTTCTAGGAGGTTACTGCTATCTATTCTATTCAAGCATGTGAATCTATGAAAGACACCCCTAATACTGGAGAAGAACAATTGTTACTTACCTGTAAACAGGTGGTTCTCCAGTATTGGTGTCTTTCATAGACTCACATGCGACCCTCCCTCCTCCCCTCAGAGGCTCTTTTCTCCTCATACGCTCTTATTACTTGTGCTACGAAAATCTGAGGGCTTGCGCTTCTGAGGAGAAGGTTCTAGAGGGTGCTTGAGCCCGATTGGCTGCAGTTTGGACTAACAATGACACTGATATGTTGCAAATGAGTTTTCTCTCTAATGCATTCCTATGTAGAAACCATTGTTGAGTTTTTCAGTGTATACTATATCTGTTTTATTATGTATTATGTTATTACATATATATATATATTAGCATTATTGCTATTTTATGTACCGTGGGACTCCCACTTCGACAACGGGGAATATTCAAGCATGTGAATCTATGAAAGACACCCCTAATACTGGAGAACAACAATGTTTTGAATTTTAGCACATATTGTAACCCCTAGGTAAACTGCCTCCTCAGTAACTCTTGAGTCCCCATCACAATCTTGTTGTTTAACACAATCTGGGTTTTGTTAGAATTCAATTTATAACTGGATACCAATCCAAAAAAGTGTGCTTCCTCTTCTATCACTGGAATAGCTCTATTTGGGTCTCTAGTGACAATCGCGATATCATCGGCATAAGCCAAAGTTTTGGTATTATGACTACGTATTTTAATTGGTGATATACATACACAATTGTCCAACCATCAAATAAATGGATCGATGTATATTGCAAATTACACCGGCACGCCTTTCTCGATGTAAATTGGTTAGGGGTTGGTTTGATGGAGGCATAGCCCTCCCTGACATTCAATTATATTACTGGGCGGCCCAGTTAAAAATTATAAATCAATGGCTGCACGCTCCGCAGACCGAGCTGGCGTACAAAGCGGATAGGTATGACCTTGGGAGCGGCGGAGTGATGGCTGGGCTTTATGACTCAAAAAGTGCTGCAGTCTTGATCGGCCCGACTGCTCATAAGGTGTGGGTGTGGTATTTGGCTTCGGCCCGCCTTAAATGCATGGATACGCTTACGCAAATCACGCCGCTCTGGTCGTCGCGCCGACTGGGCCGTCTATGTAATAGTAAAGGCTTTGAAGCCTGGGACTTGATTGGTATCTCTACGGTTGGAGACCTTTGGAGACGTGGGCCGTCCTTTCCTTTGAAAAACTCAGGGAACAGTATGACCTGGCGCACACTGAGCGATTCTGATCTTTGCAAATTAGTCATGCCCTGAGGTCACTAGTTCAGCCTGGTGAGGAGCTGCCAGAGTCTACATTATTGGAAGATAGGCTTCTTACGGAATACATGCCCAAGAAGGCGATTTACTTTGTTTATCGTAAGCTTGTTAATAACCTTCCTGACCCTACCTCGAAGTTAGACAACATGGACTGCTGAAGCGGGCAAGTTCGATGAGTCAGACTGGCAAACGGCGCTCTCCTCGCCATGTGAAGTGGCTATACCAGCTAGGCTCAGATTAGTACAGCTAAAAAATTTGCATTGTGTTTATTACACTAGGGTCACTTTATAAAATGAGGAGAGCCACAGCAAAAGTACTGTCTACAGGGGTGCGGTGGGGAGGGTACGTTCTTTCAAACCATATGGGAATTCCCTCGGATTGCTGATTATTGGGTGAAGGTTATGCGGACTGTCCCACAGGTGGCTAAAGAGTCACTGGTCCCGGAACCGCGCTGTTGCTTATTGAATATTTGGGACCCAAACTATCTTAATCACTCCATGTAAGACTGGGCCACACTGAGTATCATGTATGCTAAAAGGAATATTACCTGGTTTTGGGGGGCATCACAGGTGCCGGCGCTTAGGGAATGGTGCTCTGATTTAGACTCTGCAATGGTGGCTTAAAGGGCAGTGTATTTGAATCGAAGATGTCCTAAAAAGTGGGCTAGAATTTGGGGTGCGTGGTGTGAGAAATTGGCCTGATGTGCAGTGCTCACTATTCTAGTGATCACTATGTATCAGTCCAAACAACCCTTATTGATGATTGGTTGTAAGTCAACCGTAGACCAGCTATCCTAGTAGCATGGACAAGAGCAGTCTTTAGGCTAAACTCTAGAGGGCGTGTTAAGCCAGCTGTTATACCATCACATATACCCCTTGAACACCAAGTGAAAGGACACCACACAAGTTATGAAAATAAAACGATATTTATTTAGAACACAACAACCCTGGACTCTTTAGGAGGAAAGGGTGCTAAGCACAATACAAAGCTCTTAAGAAAATACGCAAAGTCGCACAATTTACACAAATGCCCGAGGGGCACGAAAAACCATATACTCTAAAAGTGGAATGCGAAATTACTAGCAGGTAAGTACTACTCTAATAGACTTTAGGATCGTTAGGACTGGACTACTGAACCTTCAGATTACTAGCAGGAGGCCTAGGGGGATAGGGTGCAGAGTGTGCACTCTCACGCGGGATGCGGGACAAAGTCTATGGTTGCTAGAAATTACAAAGTTAGTGTTATCGGACGAATCAGACTACGTAGAGCTGAAACGAAAAAGGATCTGGACCCTTGGATAGTGAGGCTATGCTGGAGCACCGAAATGCTGAGGTTACCTAGCCCAGGGGCTGCGGCTGCATAGGTCTGAATAGACGTCGGGAATCCTCGTTGCAGTCTATGTAGCCTGAAAGAAGAAGTTGCTGGCAGGCGACCAGTGAAGAGATTCGGATGGATCCAAGCCTGGATCGAAGATGGAGGGCACCTGTAAGCAGAGGGGACCAAGTCCTGAATCACTAGCCAGTGATCAGATGGGCACCAGGATGGCACCGGATGGAGTCACCTCGACTAGGTGAGAGGGCGACGCTGGGCTCTGCAGTCTCACGGACCAGGAGGCGTTGTCGGCGACCAGGATGGAGGTGCGAGCTGTCCCACGAAGGTATCTGCTGTCGACGTCGCTGGACCCAGGATTGGGGCAACAAGTCTTGTCAAATGCAAGCCCACGCGGTGGACTTAAAATGGCGTCTTGAGTGGACCAGGAGGGTCCGGGGTGCTCCTCTTTTGGAGGGGAGCAAGGGCCAGTCTGGAGCAACCAGACCAGCGGTGTTGTCGTCGTGGAGCGTCGTCAAGAGGGCCACAAGCCAGCAGGCAAGTAGCCGGACAACGCGGTGAGCAGCAAAGAGCGGAAGGGCCCCACGCAGATCTGGTGGATGCTGGGGGGCTGAACTTCGATGCTGGAGCTGCTCAGGGTTAGGGCTTCTCGAACCCCAAAGCACTCACTCGAGGATCCCTCGGCGGTCGTGCTGGATAAGCGTCGTGCAGTTCTGAAGATGGCCGGTCCCTCGAGGTTTTGTCACACCCACGGATCTCAGCTGAGCTGACGATGTAGGTAGAGGTCAGAGGTGCCAGGGAAGCCGGGCCTCGTCGTGCTGGTCGGTCGGATTCCGGAGGAAGGACGTGCAGCAAACGGCAGTGTTCTTAGATGGTGCCTGCGGGTGCAGGGTGACTACTACTTCGTCACAAGGGAGAAATCTTAGGAAGAAGTCTTGAGTTCCTTTCGTAGAAAGTAGTTTCAGGATTCAAAGATGATCTAATTTGGAAGGGGGCCCGCTCCTATCTTTATACTAGGAAAAGGGGCTGGCACGCGACTAGGTCCTGCCCATGGGTGGGACCAGGAAGGGGGGTGGTTACACCCCACTCCCATGCCGGACTTTCCCCAGGTCAGGGGAAGGTGTGCCCCTGGAACTGGTTCCAGCCGGCCTATGCATAGTGAGCACCGGGGTGCCACTTGCAGTCACCTTCCTCTAAAGCCCTGCCTACCCAGGATACACAAAACCTTGTCTGGGATGGTGCTAGCACCGCCCCTGACAGGAAACCCTTTGTCCAAGCCTCCCTCGCTGGAAGGACTCCCAGCAGCAGGAGGTCAGACCTGTGTCTGTGGTGGCAGCATCCATTTTGTGATGCTGAGGCTTGAGTTAACTTTAACTGGGGTTCACAGTTACATACATGTCGTGTCCCTCTAGAAGGGTGGAATGCTAACCCCGTCGCCAAAATTGGCGAGGGGTTAGTATTCCAATTCGTATGACACCTTACTCGACATGTTTTGATAAAACGATACCAGAGTTAGCATATAACCGCGAGGATTATAATGCACTTAAGAGTATATGGTACGCGTTATCATAGAACAGCTATTAGGACTTGGTTCCGCAAGCTGCAAACGGGCTCAGCTCATGCCAGAGCACCATCTCACATAATTCCAAGCACTGTGCCTTCAGGATTGTCAAGGCCTGCCATAGGAGTGACTGATAGGAATCTATGTGTCCATTTTAGGGTGAGATATAGGTATACTATATCTAAAGCAAAGGGTGATTACACCACCTTGCCCCAGCTGTCGTGCAGCCAGTTGTGTCAGATTTAGATGGCCAGCCAGGGGTGGCATAATACATGCTGTAGGCCCTGGGTACACCTATGCCCTGAGTTACAGGGTCTGATAAGGTGGGCCAGTACCAATTGGTAAATGCACCTAAGGTACACGTGTCAATTTAGTGAGAGAACATCAAGGCTGTGGGTCTGATTAGCAGGCCCACAGCCAGAGAAGTCGTAAACCAGTGAAGCAAAAAGCAAAAATCTGAGGTGATCATAGGATTGCAGACCCTACTCTCCTACACGTGGAATGAGTACAGGGGATTTATATTTGAGCCACCGCAACAAGGCAGCGACAGCGATTCTGCGTGAGGTGGGGGGGGGAAGTTGATGGAGCTCTGGGGAAGGGAGAGGGCTTTCGGGCTTTCGACCTGCTGTAACTATATTGTGTACCCGAAGTGCCAATGTAATTGAATCTATGATCGCCCACTGTTTCTGTATGCATGTATGGATTTTACAATGCCCACTTTTTATTGCTTTGAATTAATAAAATAGTTTTAAAAAAAATAAAAATACCAGATTCAAGGAAAAAGGTGGGATAACGCCTCCCATCAAGGCCCGGAAGATTCAAACTTGACTGCCTCACCTTCCAGGCCAGAATGGGCACCGCCCCTGAGTTTATATGCTCTGCCATCAAGCCTTACATGCCGGATAGAGAACTCCGTTCCACCCACATGGCACTCCTGACCACTCCACGTTTCAAAAAGAAGAAGGCTGGTGGAACAAAATTTGCTGTCCTCGCCCCAGCTTTCTGGAACTCCCTCCCTGTGGGACTTCGCACTTTACCTTCCTACACAGAGTTCCGGAAAAGGCTTAAAACCTTGCTTTTCTCCCGAGCTTTTGCTGCCTAATCTCCCCTTGCCACCGTCGCTGTTCGCAATCTGAAAAGCGCCATGAAACCGCTTGGTAAAAGCACGCTTAATAAAGGTTTTTAAATTCAATTCAAGATCAACAAGCTAAGCTCACGGAGGAGGGAGAGGGGGGGGGAACGGGGGGGGGGGGGACGGAGCCCTGCAAGGAGACCTTGAAAGGTGGGAGTCCGCGTGGGTGTTACTCATAAGAACCCCATCAAAGGGCAGGTCAACCAGACGCTCCCAAATATTCTCAGGAAAAACACCTTCCCGCAACCAAGCATGGCAACAAAGAGCCACAGAACTGGCCATAGCACGGCCGAGAGCATCAGCAACATCCAAGGCCGCACGGAGAATAAACGCAGCCAACTCCCGACCATCCAGCACATGGTGCGGTAGATCAGCGCAGGCACCTTCATGGGAGACTAGAGACAGAAGGGACTCCACAGAATCCCACAGGCTGGAGGTAGCCCTGCCCAACACACAGTGTGTTGAGCATTCGCAAAGCAGCACTGGAGGAAGCGAAGATGTTACGCCCCCATGAATTCAAGCACCGGCTTCCCGAGACGGAGGAACCAACACCATAGGCAAGAAAGCAGAAGAGGGCCTTTAACAGATGGTGGAAAGAAAGGCAGACTGGATCGTGCAGAGCAGGAGGGCGGTGGTGTAGGAGCTGCTGAGGTACCAGATGACCCGTGGCAGGACATACCCAAGCCCCCAGAAGAGAGTTGTGGAGCAAAGATTCGTATGGAAGAAGCAGCTCCCATCCACCAGAGACCTGGTGGACTACTTCCAACAGATTATAGGTAGGGAATGGGGTTACTGGGTTACCCATTTGCAAAATGCCAGCGGCCATGGAAATAGCCAGAACAAAGGCTACACTTGCCTCCGTAGGGCGTCGCAGGGAGAAAGCAATTCCTCAGTGGGTGACGGCTGTAAACTAAGATATCTGTCCCAAATTCCACATGGATGAATAAACGGCCAGCCCCTTATTAGTGGGGATTCACGGACGATTGGGGGGGCCTGAGGGGCCGCCAGGGAAGGCGGAGAAGCGGGCAGAGCAACCAACCAAAAACTGCAGAAGAGGGTGTCCCAGGTTCGAGGCCGCAGGGACGGCGAGGAGCCCTCCCTAGAAGACGCCGGTGAAAAAGCAACAACGCGGTGTCTAGTCTCCGGAGACGAGGAGACCAGGAGATGACAACCTCCGGAGAGGAAGGAACCTCTGGAGACGAGTAGAGGACCCAATGCCGTCACAGTGCCGTGGAGTCTGCCACATGCGTCGGGGCGACGTCAATCGGCGAAGTGGACTTTGGCGGTGCAAAGTCGACCACCACCACGTGCTCCCTAGGAGAATGGGGCGGGGTCGGAGCGGGTTTGGCTAAGGAACGGCACCAAAAAGGCGAGGCACACCCTCACACAAGGCAGCTGCCTGCGTAGAGGATCGAGAGGGACTCTGGAAAGCCCACAAGGCCCCGGCTTCCACCTGTGGCACCGCAAGGGCCGGGGAGGAAAGCCTTTGGAGCAGGACTCTGACCGAGGGGGACTCTTGGACAAGCCCTGAGTCCCGGCGAGCTCCTGCGACGCCACAGTACGCCCTGTATTGATTTGCGGCGAGAAAGGGATGCAGTCGATCGAAAAGGGGTGATCCGCAGGGCCGCACCTAGACAACACCATATCCCCAAATCTGAAGCTGAACTCCTCGGCGCCAAAGCCGCCAGCGATTCCACGTAAGGACCCACGCAAGGCAAGGGATACACGGACGTCTCAGGAGGAGGGGGGTGCCAAAGAAGCCTGCAGAGCTGTAGCATATGCTTTCATTTGGGCCCTAGTCGCCCCAAAGCCAGGAAATGGCGGATAGGGTGGCGACAGGTGAGGGCGCACATCCAGAGGGGAACCTGCGCCCTCTGCTGAACGAGGACAAGGCCTCAGAGACAACCTGCAGGACCTACCAGCGGGTGAAAGACTCACTTGGGGCTGTGGAGAAGGGCGATGCTACAGTTGGAATCAGCGGCTCCTGGCTTCTGAGGTACGGGACGGACGCTGGAACAACACCAGCCTGGACAAGCGAGCCAACAGCATTTTCATCCAGCGCTACCGCCAGGACTTCGGTTTGAAGTGCTGATAAGCGTCGCAGTCCTTAGAGTCATGGTGCTCGCCCAAACACCACATGCAGATGAGGGTGAGGGTCCGTCGCCGACATCTGACGTGCATAAGAAGTACATGTCTTGAAACCCAAAGGCATTCGCACACTGTTCCTCAACGCAAAGCTTGAAAAGAAGGATTGAAAACGTGCAAGGACACGATCCGGATCCGCATTGCAAGCGGAAAAGAGGAAAAAATTTACGTTGGCACGCCGGGATGGGGCTTATGTGACCTTGCAGACTACTTCAGGGTAGAGTCATGTGGTACCACCCCCAGCGCCTAGAGATGCTGTGGCAAAGAAAAATTTCCGGATCCAATTCTTTGTTAAGGAATCTGCGGCTAGTAGTCTCCATCAGATAAGTAGATTTAAGTTATGTTGCTTTTTTACACTTTGTGTTAGGTCTGCCTTCCCAAGTCATTCAGAATATGTAAAGAATATTATATTCGTTGCATTCTTTTATGTACTATTCGAGGGCTGCTCAATCTTCCAAACAATGTGTACAACTGCCATTACAAACTTTCAACTTGAATTTGTTATTTAATGGCTACGGCTACTACTGCAAGACCTTTCTGTTCAAAATGGGAAGCGGATAAATACACTCAATGTGGAATTACTCTTGCACTTTTTTCAAAGCGTTTAATCCATAATGACATCTCTAAGCATGGATACACAGAAGTGTGATATTCAGAAGTCTAGACATTTCTTGATAAACAAACAATTATGTAATCCAATGTTTTTTTTCATTAATAGGAGAATTTAATGAGTTCCGTGCATGGCACTGGACTCTATTTCACTCAGTCTGAAGGTGTAGTGCAAGTGTACAGTGAAACTAATCTCTACAACATGCGAATAGAGGTCATCAGCCATTCTGTACCTTTATTTTTATTTGTTGAATTACTTGTCCTGGTCTCTAAAAGAGATTTGTCCTGAGCAACCAGTGTCCCTTCCTTCAAACTGCTGGATGACATTTCTACAACAAAGGCCAAAAAGAAAAATCGGTTTAAAAGAAGAAATGCAACAAAATCTAGAAAGTAAATTCATTTCAGAGATAACAGTCTACATTAAAGTTAATTGAATATATTGTTTACCAGAGAAATTATCTGCTAAAGACTAACATGTTTGCAACAGAGGGAAGACCTTTAAACGCGTAAAACACTTGGTTGAGGTCTTATAACCTTTAGTCACTGAAATGCTGATGTGATAAGATTCCTACATGTCAGTCAGAAAGACTAGGTCTTTCTTCTACTCACGCTTGCTGTTTCCTGTTCTTCCTGCACAGCGGCCGGGCTTGGCTCCGCCATTCCACTGCAGTTACCTACCGGCCGGGCTTGGCTCCGCCAGCCGGACCACATCCCCCAGCATCCTTTGGGGCCAGCGACGACACCTGTAACCAGCGCGCCAGGAGGCGCATAAAGCACCCGCAGGGGCTGAGTCCCCTGTCTTTCTTCTACTCACGCTTGCTTTTTCCTGTTCTTCCTGCACAGCGGCCGGGCTTGGCTCCGTCATTCCACTGCAGTTACCGACCGGCCGGGCTTGGCTCCACATCCCCCAGCATCCTTTGGGGCCAGCGGCGACGCCTGTAAGTAGCGCGCCAGGAGGCCATAAAGCACCCGCAGGTCCTTTGTCCCGCGAGGGTGCGCGCGGGACGCGCCGGACGAAGCCCGGACTAAGTGCGGACAGTCTAAGACAGTCCGAGACAGGCAGAGACTGGGCCTGTTACTCTGCCCAAAAAACTGAGGTGAGACTTTGTCATTGTCGTGGGTTATTCTGGTCAATATCATTACTGTTCCTGTCCAATTGTGGACGAGTTGTATTGAGGGCTTGTAACTTTTCCTCCCGACGCACCCATAAGCGGCTTCTTTTTGGGTAGGAACTGTTCACTGGTTTAACGTGTGTTATGTCTTGTAAAAAGATATCCCCTGTTAAAAACACTATGGACAACTACTTAGTCCAGGTAGTTGCTAAAATCAACAGTGAAAGGAGATCCTCACTTGGGCTGGGTGTATCACCTACATCAACTACACCGATTGTGCCGTTACCAGACCTGGCCCAATTTCCTGAGCTAGTCAACACTAGTAGTAATGCAGCTTTTATACCTGACCAGGCTGATAACGTCGCAACGATCCAGTTAGACTGTGTAGCATTAGACAGTGATAACAATTAGGAGGTTGAACAACATTTATCTGAGGAAAAAGCCCCCACTCCAGTGCCTGCGCCACATACTACTAGAGGTTCCAGAAAGGGACAGCCCAAGCGTGGAGGGTTAAGATCGAGCAGGAAAAAGCCGGCTTCCCCTCCCAGTAAGTCCTTGGTGGAGGATGATGGAACAATTGATGACGATGTTTGTATGTCTATAACTAATGATCAATTTAAGAATCTGTTGGACATGATAGAGACCAAGATACAGGGAATTGTAAAGCCGTTGGTAGGTAAAATAGAGAAGCTTACTAAAGAGGTCAATCGTTTGGGGTTTTTACTGAATAACACCTTAGCCGAAGTAGGTAAACTGCCCGATGAAGTTGCAAACAGGGTCGAGCAAAAGAAGGTCCCCTCTATACCGGTGGGTGGTGGGGTCTTCCCTATATTTGATCACCCGGTGGCTCCCCTGGTATCCACACTGGATGGTGTGCAAGAGAAAGCTGTCCCTCCAGTTGTAGCTTCTGCTCCAGAACCTGTGAACGGCTCGGTTGAGCTGATAGTCGAGGCCTCTCCTTTGGTCTTGGTACTAGCTAACGTCCCCAAATTGGCCCCAGGCCAGGATGAAACTACTTCATCTTTGTTGTCTAAAGCCCTACATTGGCTGACAAACAATATGGTAATAACTCCCTGGGGTAAGCAACAGTTGGCAGAAGAACTAGTCAAGGCCAGGAGGGTCGAGTGGATAGGAAATAGTGTAAAAAGATTCCGGGGTGATTGTGTTTTACATTTCTCAGAACCAGAGGTATTATCCAACATACTGCCCAATCTCCTACCCCCCACAGCGAAGATCCACTGAGATATTCCCACTCACCTTAGATTCCTTTTACCATCGTAGTGGGAGGTTTTCTAATAAGAGCATGTTGAGGACGAAGTGGAATGTTGTTTCAACGAAAGGGAAGAGGGTAGCGCAGCCCACAGATTCGGGACTAAATTTGGAAAATAGGTTCTCAGCTCTCTCTAACCTAAACGACTGTGACTGACTTCTCGAAGGCAAAAGTGTAGCACCTCTAGCTATTGTTGATCAGAGCTTATTTAGCTTGCCTGCCCAGAATGCCAACTGCCATAGTAATGGGATGATGGGTAATCCAGTAGCGACAGTAGCAGGCGAATCTAGTATGCAAAACCTTACACCTAAAGCGCCAGTTGGTTGCATGATTGGGGTAGCTAACCTAATCTCCTGGAATTTGGCTGGGCTGTCCTCCAAACTAGACTGTGGGGACTGGCTTGGTTTTGTTTCTCAATTCAACGTATGCATTTTCCAGGAGACCTGGGCATGTGAACCTGTCTTTGTGTTAGGATACCTGAACTTCTCTGTGCCAGCTGTAAAGGGCCCGAAAGGTAGACCAATGGGGGGGCTCACCATTTGTATTCAACAGTCCCTAAAATTTTCAACTAAAAGTATAGATACTAGTCATAATGACATTCAGTTGATCAGGATAACTACTGATACTCTTGGGTCACTTGATATCTATAACATATATGCTAGGAGTGCAAGGGTGGCCGATCCGATGTATTAACAGCCTTGGATAACTTTCTGGATGTTCATTCCCACGAGAACAACATTGTTATAGCAGGTGATCTTAATCGGATGTTTGAGCCTTTGGTTTCGGGAGAGGCCTCCACCGGAGCTGAAGAGGACTCTCTGTGGGGTATTCCTGAGTTACAACTGAAGCCAGTTACTTGCTGGACTGAGGACCTCAATGCAATGTGTCTCGAAAAAGGTCTGAGAGCTATG
Source organism: Lissotriton vulgaris (assembly GCF_964263255.1). Lineage (NCBI taxonomy): Eukaryota > Metazoa > Chordata > Amphibia > Caudata > Salamandridae > Lissotriton > Lissotriton vulgaris. Next base: position 198,114,921 of record NC_141694.1, on the reverse strand, counting down.
AATGGAAGAACATTGCGGGATAAAAATGGCTCTATGACTTTTGAGAACGGGAGACACAAAAGTAGAATTGACTATGTAATCTGTAGTTTGTCGTTATGGTCAACCCTCTGTGATATGGAGGTTGTCGCGAGACCAGAGAGTGACCACAACCCCTTATGCGTGACACACAAATGGTGGCCTGCTGAGACAAATTCTAATTGTACGAATACTCTTGTTCCACCACTGATTGTCCCAGAGAACAATATGCGTAGGCTCAGATGGGATACTGTAGTCAACAATCAACAGGCCATTGATACTATTAATTACGAAACGGACCAAGCTATTTCAGCTTTGGAATTGATTAGCGACTCTTCTTCTGGCTTGGGGGACGTGGTCAATATTCATGACACCCTCTTTGCCAAGATCAAGGGGCATTTCTTAAATCCTGTTAAGCGAAATGGGGCAATGGTCCGTAAAAGTGCAAGATGGTATAACACCGATTGCAGGGAGGCACAACTTGCCCTTGGCCTTGCCATTAAGAGGAGAGAGCCCGTGTCCATCTGCCTTGCCAGAAAGGCTTACAAAGCATACATAGTAGAAGCCAAGAGAGAATGGGACGAGCAACATTAGTGCAAATTGAAAAAGGCTAGCGAAAGGAGGGACTCCTGAGTGTTCTGGAATTTAGTCAAATGGGGCAGCCAGAGAGTTGAAGCATCTCCAAATAACAATGTATCACAAGAGGCCTGGGTAGAATGTTTTAGCTCACAATATACTCTTAATACCCAGGCTACAGTTGAGGATAGTTTTATTATGACCTTTCCTCAAGGTAACCTCTTTACCTATAAAGTGATTATGTCTGCTATTACTGCAGTGAAAAGAGGGCGTGCTCCTGGCTTAGATGGTGTACCGGCTGATATTTTTTTAAATGATACAGATCGTTGGTGCAAATATATCTATTTGCTTATTAATTTTATTGCTAAGGGAGCGGAGGTCCCTGCTTCATGGAGAGGTGCAGTGATCATCCCTGTGTTCAAAAAGGGAGACCGTGTTCAGCCTCATTGATACTGTGCAAAAAATAGCCGGTCGTGTGGTTGTAAATAGGCTTCTCGAATGGGCAGAAGATAACAACATCCTATCACCTTTCCAAGCAGATTTTCGAAGGGCAACAAGTACGGTGGACCAAGTGTTTCGCTTCCAATTGCTGCAGTGGAAGACCGTGGTGCTGGGGGGAGGCAGCCTGTATGCGGCTTTTGTCGATTTGCGGGCTGCCTTCGACCTGGTTCCGCAGGCAGAACTGTGGCAAGTTCTACAGAGTTTGGGGGTCCCGAAGGAATTACTAACCCTGATAATACGCCTGCATGAGCTCAATTTTGCTAAAATCCAGTGGGGCGGCCACGGGATGGTCACAGATGACTTTCCCGTTGAGCGAGGAGTTAGACAAGGGTGTTCAATGGCTCCAACCTTGTTCACTTTGTTCATAAACGGTGTCGTCCCCCGTTTGGTACCTGCGCCATTTGACGCTCCTTCTCTTTCTGGTCTAAAAATCCCTATATTAATGTTTGCGGATGACACGCTAATTCTATCTAAAACCCCTAGTGGTTTGCAGCGTGCTCTGTCGATCTTTGAGAACTTTTGTGGGGAACATGGACTTGAGGTGAACGCTACTAAAACTAAACTCATGGTCTTCAAGCCGCATCGCAGTTTTAAGTCCAGAATTATGATGAATGGTCGGCCATTAGAGTTAGTTAACTCATTTACATATTTGGGTATCCAAATTGCTGACAACAACAAGCGGACTCAGCACTTAAACATTGCTATACTGCGACATAAGCAATTAACGGGCGCCATCAACTCAGAACATAGGAAGTCCCTGACTAAACCAGTTAAACCAGCTTTGTTAGTTTACGAAGCTAAGGCAATTGGGTCCGCACTTTACGGTGCAGAGATGTGGGGCTTTGAAAATCTGAATTCCTTGCAAGCCTCAGAAAATAAATTTCTGCGGGTACTTACAGGTACACCTAAAAGCACTCCGATGTTGCCTCTTCGATATGACCTCGGCAGGAAACAAATTAAGGATCTGGCCAGTTTACGCCCGATTTTGTACTGGCGAAGACTCTGGACCACTCCCAAGCTCTCCCATTATGCCGAAGGTGTTATGGATGTCATCAAGGCTGACTGCTTCCATAAAATTAGCTGGCTTAACTCACTGAAAGCTATATTGTTTGAGCTTGGGTTGAGTTCTTGGTGGCTGGATCCTGCTGGTGCATTATTCCCCACAAAGACCGTCCTAAAAAATGTTTTCTGGGAAAATGTTGCTAATAAGAGCCTAAGCAGCTCTAGCATCGGGTTTTTGTCCATGTCCTTCCTCGAGGCCAAACTGTATCCTGCTTTGGAGTTATACTGGGATATTATCTCAAAGCCGGGTGACAGGAAGCTCCTATTTCAATTAAGAGCTGGAGCACTCCCTATAAGAGCATTGACTGTTAGATGGGGTGCAGGGGGAAGTGACATCTGCCCAGCTTGTGGAACGGGGAAGGAAACACTGGGTCACTTCTTGTTTTCCTGTAAAGTCTATTGTGCACCAAGGCGTGTCTGGTTGGCACCTATGTGCAGGAACCTTGGGACCACTTGTAGTTCTGTAGCCCTGCGCATCATATGTACGAGTTCCCTCACTTGGATTTCGATAGCCACAGCAAAATATGTTGGTTGGGCGTGGGCGATCAGGCAGAGACTGCTAGTTAACTAACTATTCTCTGTCTGTAAAATTTGATTCCTCGAATTTTTTCTACCATTGTTTTCTACATCACCAACGTTCTAGATCTTTAAACATTTTTTATAAATGTATTAATCTTTAACCATTGAACAAGTATTGTAAAGTAAATTTTTAATTGAATGTATTTTAGAGATTCAATAGTGCTGTGTCATTGTGATTGACTGTAAATTTAATTCAATTTTAATATTGTGTGTATTTTTGCTTTTATGAGTAATTACTCGAATAAAGCACTATTTGACTTTGACTTTGAAGTGAAACTAATCTCTACAACATGCGAATACAGGTCAGCCATTCTGTACCTTTATTTTTATTTGTTGAATTACTTGTCCTGGTCTCTAAAAGAGATTTGTCCTGAGCGACCAGTGTCCCTTCCTTCAAACTGCTGGATGACATTTCTACAACAAAGGCCAAAAAGAAAAATCGGTTTAAAAGAAGAAATGCAACAAAATCTAGAAAGTAAATTCATTTCAGAGATAACAGTCTACATTAAAGTTAATTGAATATATTGTTTACCAGAGAAATTATCTGCTAAAGACTAACATGTTTGCAACAGAGGGAAGACCTTTAAACGCGTAAAACACTTGGTTGGGGTCTTATAACCGTTAGTCACTGCAATGCTGATGTGATAAGCTTCCTACATGTCAGTCAGAAAGACTAGAATTTCAAAAGGTCATCTGGATAGGCTTTAGATTTTAGGAGGTTTGTTTTTAAGATGGGCTTTTTATGTCTCGCCTAAGCCAGCGTGAAAACGCTGCTCGGCGAGGCTTTAGTAAAGACTTTTCCGGTAAGACCACACACTCGTGTGTGTGCTTTTTTTTTGCTCACTGCTAATGATCTTTGCGTGCATCCATCTAAGAAAGTCTGCACGCAATTGACCAAAGGCGGGTGCATGTCCCGCCTTCTCTTTCCCCTGGCCTTGGAAGCTCGGGAGCGAGCAGCAGCGCCATCAGTTTCCAATTATTGTGCGTTAATTGGAAACAGATGGCGGTCAGCACTGGTCACGCTGGTTATCTGGTTTGTATAATATTGAGAACAATGGATGCTTGGGACTAGAGCACAGCGATCAATCGAAGAACAGATGCCAATAGTGTGCAGCCAATTGGATAACTGGTCTTTTCAAAGGCAGAAAAAAACGCTCTGCATAGGTTATAGAGGCAAAGGTGTGATTACCTTGTCATGTCTATTCGCAGAGTTTATCAGCCCTGCCAAGATTGCACAAAGGCTAATACTGGCAGCATTCTGAGCGTCCAATAGTAAATGATGCTGCTGTAATGCCATACGGCAATTCAACGAAGACCCAATTGCAGTGTAACGCATCCACGGCTGATGAGGAAGCCGAAACATTTTGGAACGGGGTCGGAGTGCCGCCATAAAACTCACTCTGTGGTTTTACAAGGAGTGCAATGTGCATTCAGTTATAGGCGACTGGGCATGTCCCCCTGTACAGCAGCCATAACGTGAGGTTAATGATGGGCGGTGAAAGCGCGTGTCCTGTAATAACATTGAGAACTTGCTCTACGAATACTGGGCAGAAGCTTCTGCGCGGAGCCCATTACACAGGGGGTAATTACGGCTGTCGGTGCCATTAAAATAATTACTGGCACCAGTAAAGTGGCTTGCAGCAGTATGGAGATGAACAACAGGAGTTCGGCTGTAAAAATGCCAAGAGCCAAGCTGGGAGGCATGAGCACCTCCATTCCTATGTACTTTCCACTATTTCAAACCGAGCACGAACAGGCAAAACCGTGCAATTATTACCTTTTCTTCATTTTGTATTAGAACTAAGCTATTTTTTTAGCTGTAAATATTAATCTCTATTTGGGACGGCAGTTCACAGGGTGAATTCGTTTGTATTGTAACTGCTTTCAGTTCTTTTATAGGATGACAGCAGTTTCAGTAGATTGTTACATGCTAATCAATTTTAAATAACCAATGTAATTAATTTCAATGTGTTTGTTGTTTGTCAGTTTAACTTTGGTCCGTCAGCTTGCTTCGGAACAGTCGTCACAAGGCACCCTATGCTAAATCTATTAGGACCCTGCACGAGGCTGACAAGAGCAGAGTGATTGTTAACTGCACTCGTTATTACACGGAGGCAGAGCCAAGTTTGGTTTGCCTCATGGCCATGCAGGTTGAAATTCCAGTCATTGCCTGTGGGTTTTTAATGCTCATATTTGGGTACCTTTGTAATAATGTCACCGCGTTTGAGGATAATTTCAATTAATATTGAAGTTAAATCGGTGCTTTGCAGGTGTTGAATGTTAGGTTAGAAGAAGGAAAGTTCATTATCAAATCAACTTTAAAATGACATCTGGCTGAAACCTATTCTGACACAAGCCTACCCTCTGGCTGATATCCAACTTCACACGGTGACAACCAGAAAACAAGAATTCACAATGCAATCAGTCTCGCATTACTGAAGGTTTGATGATTGTTGAGACGTGTTTGGGTACATAAGGTTTCTTTTCCTGCGCAGCGTAATTTTAATTCCAAGAGGGGTTTTTCACTACCTGACATCTTCACACATGCTCTCTTCCCAGGAGGGCTCTCTCCCCTGTCATCAACCTTGCTCTTTTGGTAGGTAGCTGTCCCATCTGCAGGTCGACGTTTCGCAATGTTTACCAAAGTTATTTGCCCACCTGATTTATCCTTTGCCCTAAATTGTCGATGCCCGTTAACGTTGTCTGACACCTCTACACAGTTCTGGCTATTTAGCAAACAACAGATTGGTTGCTCTTCAGAATTGGTGCTTAAAAGCTTGAATAGTCAGATTGATGTTTAGGAATATTGAAGAACATTTAATTTAGGTTTAAAATTCTGCTTATCAACTGTCCTTAACTGTTCATACCTTAAGTCTTCGGTAAATGTGCAACATTAGTTGTTGAACAAGTAGATGCGCATATGCACTATAATTCATATAGAATAACTATATTTTACTGCAAATATAGTAAGAACAAATGGAGACGGGACATTTATTGCCAATTTGTGTACCAGGGACACACATGCTGGCTTCCTGTTTAAATTCTATCTATCTTCTTGCATAAGTAGAGAGCTACAATTCTTTTAAGGTCTCCAGAGGGCAATAAGTGAGGAAGAAGGGCTTTGGTTAAACTGCTCAGAACCAGATCTTCTAAAGCAGTTTTGCACAGCCCATAGATGTTTCATCGTGTGGAGAAGCGTTGCTCAATGGTTAGAGCGGTAGTCCCTGATGCAGAGGTCTGGCCCGGGACCAGGGTTCAATTCTCGCCTCAGCAGTTCTTGGACTCAATCTCCCCGGACCTGATCATTCTCGCCTCGGTGCATAGTCTAATCATGGGTCCTACTCTGTGGCTCTGGGCAATAGGTTGCTTAATCTCCACAACGGCCCCAGCAGCGCTTGGATGCCTGGCTTCACCTTGGGGGTGCCCAGGAGTGGACATCTCACAGGAAAGCCAGGAAGGGTTCCACAGCGGTATGAATACAGCGCTACGAGACCTCTGGGTAGAAGGCGCTATATAAATACAAACACATTTACATTCATCCATGTAATTACAAAAACGTGAGCATGGTTCTACGAAATCATCATTTGTAAGACCCATATCAGGCCAACTAGCCATTATACAGGGCCTTTATCTGGATGAGTGTTTAATTCTGGCATACGTGATTGAAAGTATTGTAAAAGTGAGATGGATAATTTTAGTAAACATGGAGCAGAACTTCACTCTCAATCAATCAAAGCATTTATATAGCGCACTACTCACCCAGAGGGTCTCAAGGCGCTGGGGGAGGGGGGTCCGCTACTGCTAGAACAGCCAGGTCTTGAGTTGCTTCCTGAAGGCGAGGTGGTCCTGGGTCAGGCGGAGGTGGGTCGGGAGAGAGTTCCATGTCTTGGCGGCGAGGTAGGAGAAGGACCGTCCCCCTGTGGTGGCTCTTCGGATGCGGGGGACGGCGGCGAGGGCGTGGCCGGTCGATCGAAGCTGGCGTTTGGGAGCGTAGAAGTTGAGGCGGCTGTTGAGGTATCCTGGGCCTTGGTTGTGTAGGGCTTTGTGTGCATGGGTGAGGAGTCTAAAGGGGATTCTCTTGTTTACCGGGAGCCGGTGCAGGTCTCTCAGGTGTCCGGATATGTGGCTGCGACGGGGGATGTCCAGGATGAGTCGTGCTGAGGCGTTCTGGATCCGCTGGAGTCTCTTCTGGAATTTGGCGGTGGTTCCGGCGTAGAGGGAGTTGCCGTAGTCCAGCCGGCTGGTGACGAGGGCCTGGGTGACCGTCTTCCTGGTCTCAGTGGGGATCCACCGGAAGATCTTACGTAGCATGCGCAGGAAGTTGAAGCACGACGAGGAGACGGCGTTGACTTGTCTGGTCATGGAGAGGGAGGAGTCCAGGATGAAGCCCAGGTTGCGTGCGTGGTCTGTTGGTTTGGGTGCGCTGCCTAGGGCGGGGGGCCACCAGGAGTCGTCCCAGGCGGAGGGTGAGGATCCCAGGATGAGGACTTCCGTCTTGTCAGAGTTCAGTTTCAGGCGGCTGTTCTTCATCCTGGAGATACTATACGGGTTTGTGCTTGAGAGCCTAGGAAATCACAACTGGGTAACTGCTAAATAATCTGCAGCATTGCTGGGCAATTCAGTGGTACTGTGCATTCATTGGCATTTAGATAGATAACCCATTTTATTTCCTTGTCCTTTTATTTGACATGCCTTCGGTCCCCAAGTTTTTTAACTCTCAAATTCGAATATTAAGTGTTTTGAAAGTTACGCACGGGAGGAATTGCACGTTTTGACTGGTTGATTATGGACATAGATTACTAGAGGATTGCAATGCATATATATTTTAATTGTAGTAGACGAGAGGGGCTGGGGGTGAGCGGTAATATGTGCACACAGGGTGGAGATGTTCTCAGATTCAAATTGAGCATAGTAAAATACATTCTTTCTATGGTAGGTGGCAGACAGCTCGCTAATACCCCTACACTGGCTTTGCTTAGTCCCTTTGAAAATTTGGCAATCAGCAGATGTGCAAAGTGTTTAGATACTGAACCTAGGCTGATGCACCTAGGACAACAAAGTGAGAGGCATGGACAGAGGCTCCAGGGGTGCAAAATACGGAGTAGGGACCTTGGGTGATTTGTTTTAATATCACAGTGTCTATTGAAGACTGTATGTGGCCCATTCTATGGGGTTCATCCAGTGCGCTCAATTGGCCAACATGACCTCTGCTGAGGTCATACAGGATTGTCATGTATTCGTAGGTGTTCTTGTGACTGTGATAAGGTAGGATTGTACTTAAGCGTGCAAATGCTGAAGAGACCATTTTTAAAACGACAGTAAAGTAAATCAATTAAATGTGGTATGAGAACCATAGTGATCCTTTTTAAGTGGGTGGAGACGGACAAAAGGATTTAACTGGAGACGAAGCAGGCTATCAAATATAGTTAGGAAACTTGGTAGCCATTAGACCAGGTTTTAGTTTGTAAAGAAAGAAAATGCCCTTTCCAAACCACAGAGATTTTCCGTTTGACAGACATTTTTCTGAATGTACAACCTTCATCTGACCCCCACCACTTCCATGCGCTCTCCTTTTAATATATCTAATATTTTAAGTGCTCCTCATTCCATATGAGGCGCATTCACCCGAGCTTGGTAATTTCTCAAAACAAAGATCAATCATTATTACTCAGTTGTTTTGACCGGACACTGTACCCGTTTTACATTTACATCTGTATTTATCCATATTTATTTGTGCTTATTTTGTTTGCCTTTATTCATATTTGTTTAGGTTTATTAGGAAAACAAGCTGCAATTAGTATAATCCCTTGTTTATTTATGCCATTAATGTGCACTCATACCAACATTAGTTTTAATGTTGTAAGTGCCCTCACCTATGATACATGATGCGCAAGCACTAATATAAAAAAGTGCACTTCGCAGTTGTTTAAACTTATTAGGAAACCTCTTTGTACATTAACAGAAACACCTTTGAATAAGCACAGTCACTGGCCTAGTAGTCATGAATAACTGTACTGGAAATTGATGGGGAAAAAAAAGACACAATTCCATTTTAATCTGCTTTTAACAAGACCTCGGGAAATGATGGGTCTCTGTATTCATCTTTAAAAAAAAAAATCCGTAAAAATATAGAACTGGAAACCTCAATTCGTTTTTTTGATAATCTATGTCTAAATACCATATTCCTTCTTGTGCCCAATACTGAATTATATGGCATGGGACAGGCTTCTGGCTGGAACCCATTGGAAAACGTAAAGCTCGCATTACTTTATTTAATTTGAAAAACAAGCCTTGGTTTGTGAATAGAGTTTTATATGAGTGCCTTTAGGAGTTAGATTCCTTCTATTTCTAAGGCATGGTTCTGTCCCTGCATGCATGCCCCATTTGTCTGCAGTGTTATATTTCTGGCTACGTTCCAGTGGCATACTAAGGTGATTTTCGTGCCAGGGTTAGCACAGTATTTTCCTTCCTGGCCTGGCAGTGGCATATTTCCCTCTTGCGCATTCACCTCTATATTTGAGGGCAGTAGAGTTACAAAGTTGTAGGAAGGACCATCTGAAACTAGGGAGTCAACCTGAAATGTAACGAACAGAATGAAACTGTGCTTGAAAGAAAATCAATGAAAACGGCAGTGGTTGGAGTTAATTCAACTCCCGCTTGTCCTGGTGCACATTTGCTCCAAACGTGTCGCTTTCACTTTAGCCGCCGACCTGGCATGCGTGGTCCTGCATGTTGCAATTTCTTGTAGACTCAGCCTGTGTGAACCTACCTGTACGAGAATACACTTGTGGAATCCTTGTACTGTGTTTACAGGCCTGTCCCACTCAGGTATGGGATTTCTGCTTACCACTTTTTGGGTCGAACAGCCACCACTGGGGGGGGGGAGTGCGGGGCCGGATTCCTGTAAACGCCCTCAGTCCCCTTCCTTCACCTTAATTCTCCACCCACCCCGCTGCCCTCTCCATCCTGTCTGGTGTACAGGTTAACGGCATTAAATGACCCCTCCCCCGCCCCTAATTGTCCCCTGTAGGCCCAGGATGCTGGGCGGTGGGGGAAGGGCTTCTTCGCAGTTGGCATGGGTTGCTCCTGCCACCGATGGGCCATTCTCGATGCCACGCCCCGAAAAACAAAGTTTTGGTGGCAACCCAGCACTGGGATGGCAAAATAGGGTCTAGTTATTCATGGCTTTCTTGTACTTGGGAATACAAGGGGATTAACCAGCCCTCCGCGTGATAAGCCACTGAGAGACAGCAGAATCCCCCATGCCCACAGCCCCTCCCCCCGCGCCTGTGCCATATGGCATCCGGCTACTCTGCTCGGCTACCGTCCTGGATTGGGTCACCCTTTAATGTGATCATTCCAGGAAGAGTCGCGGATGCCCTGCGGTCTGGGGCCTGCTGTATTTGAAGGCGGCCTGGTAGCCAGAGGGGGACAATCCAGGCCCTGGCCTTAGAGACGATTCAGAAAAGGGGGTGGTGATCAACAGAGTGTCTGAATTAAGCAGACCACTCTTACCCAGTCCAAAGATCAGGGCTTGATCCATCACCGTTTTTTAGCTCACTGCACCATCCCAGCTCAGAACCTGGCTATATGCAAATTAGTCTGACCCTGGCCCAGTGCATCATGGGAACAGGGCAGACCAAACATAGCCAGGTTCTGAGCTGGGATGATGCAGTGAGATAAATAACGGTGATGGATCAAGCCCTGATCTTTGGACTGGTTAAGAGTGGTCTGCTTAATTCAGACACTCTTGTTAATCACCACCCCCTTCTCTGAATCGCTTTTAGCCACTATAGGTGTGGCAGGGTATACTCAGACATGAGTCCCTTTCTCACTGCATCATCAGGATTCAAGCAAGCCGGGCCGAAGACGGCTGAAATGCCAGAAACCGGTCCCCGGTAGCTTGTCTCCTTTCTGGTGAAGAATTGGCTTGGTAGTTTAGTCTGCCCTGTTCCCATGATGCACTGGGCCAGGGACAGACTGATTTGCATATAGCCAGGTTCTGAGCTGGGATGATGCAGTGAGATAAATAACGGTGATGGATCAAGCCCTGATCTTTGGACTGGGTAAGAGTGGTCTGCTTAATTCAGACACTCTGTTCATCACCACCCCCTTTTCTGAATCGTTTCTGGCCTTAGAGAAGCACAGAGTTATGCCAACTCATCTCTTAAAGGTCAACACTCACTCATTTTCGCCAAATGACCCAATATGGCAAACTTTTTTTTATTGTCTCCCTTCCAAAATGTGTGCACATTAATAATACCTTGAAATGCAGTTCCTCGACTTTCTGTACAAAAATCTCTTTGCTAAGAACTTATCATATCCCTCCTGTTGTTTCCAAGCGATGTAAATAAGGGACGTTAACTATCACACACATTAGTGATATTACATTTAATGATAGAAGGCTGGGAGGGTGAACATGTTTTATTAGGACCAAAATAGTGACCTGCAAGTCGGCCAGATGTCAGCAATGAGCATTTAATTGGTGGAACCATCTTGCTGGCTAGTGTAGTCAAGGTACAAAAATCAATGGGGGAAGGGATCACTTGTCCTGAGTAACCAGGGTTTTGTTCTCTTATTCGGTTCCGGTGCAGATTAAAAAATCCCTCATTCACGTACCAAGGCTCGATAGGCGGTTTATCTTGGTTCTCCGCCTTGTTGTTAGCAACATGAAAGCATCATCATAGGATTTGATTGTATGCTTCCTCCACCCGGAGGAAAACCACTAGTTAGTTAGTACAGTAGTGAGTCAGTGATCAAAAACTTTAGGGGGTGTGCAATTAAAAAGGCTTCATAACCAGTGTTTGATCATTTTAATTGGTGCTGGAAGGAATGCCTGGTTAAAAAGATTAGGCGTGCGTAAGAAGCTTGATTATGGGGCTTCCGCACAGAGTTATGTCCATAAAAAGGTCGACATGTTTCAGCCACAAGTTGCCCGCATGGGTCAAGTTGGCTTTCTTCAGGACCTAGAATCTCTATTGTGAAAAGAAAAAGGTGAAGTGACCTTGAGTTTCAGGTCGGATTCATATAATGATTTTTCTATAATTAGAAAAAGGCCTTAAAGTACCTTTTTTGTGATAATCAACTTTGAAGTATGTATAAACAAGCAAAATTCATTGGTAGCAGCACATCAATCAGCATACACAGCAGATCTAGAACAGTAAAAGGTACGGGTAGGGTCAGTCCAATCCAGTCCAGCAGTACCTCCTACAGAACAGGTGCATCAGTGCGTGGTACAGAAGAGCAACAGATAATCATGGCGGTAGCATATTGAACCATTTCCCCCACACTTTAGGAAATAATTCCGGGCACCCTCGAGCTTCAAAAATTAAAGTACCTTTTAAGGGATCAGTGATCACCTCTTCGGGCGTGCTGAGCATAGGATGAAAAAGGAGAGCTAGAGTGGTAGGAAAAGTTGTCACGTATACCTGAATAGAGTTGTGCCTGGCCTCTCACAATGCTATCTGAACCCCCATGGAGTGGGTCTGGAACCACCACCAGGCAGGAGAAGAACTTGTGCATTGGAAAGTCAATACCTTGGAAGAAAGCCTTCTTCCAAGGCCAAAAGGAGTGTAAGTATTAAAGCTAAGACCCCCGACTTTCAGAACACTTCTGAACCAAGAGGAGACTCAGCCAAGGAGAAGAGCTGTAAGGGTTAATACTGCCCCTTTGCTGTGTGTTGCTTTGCTGGGTTGGCCTGCAGTAGCTGCTTCTGCTTTGGAGAGGAAAAATACTTGACTATGCTGTATCCTGCTTGTGAAGTTTGTCCAAGGGCTTGTGTGCGCTTGACTCCTGGTAAGAAGTTTCAGGGACACAAAAGACAACCTACAGCACCTGAACTCCACTGCTGGGAGTTCTGGCCTGCCAAGTGGTGCCAACTCCAGTTCTGGGCCCTTGGAGGTGTTTGCGGAGCTATAGCCTGCAAAAAAAAGCATCACTGACAGTTGCCTGCAGCATGCTGTGGTCACCACTCACTGGGGGGGGGGGAGCAGCACCAACCCATACTACACTGCACCCCTATTCTCACAGACTACAACACTTCACACGGTCAGACACCGCTGCCTGCTCGGTGGACACAGACTTCGACTACACCGCAGTCCTGGTCTCATCAACGATGATGCTTTGCCCCATCGGATGATGCTGCCTGCACTGTGGTTACAAACTAATGGGTATGACTCAAACGCCACTAGGACCTGGGAAAATTACAGTACCTGCCATTTCCTATCCACCTGTTAACCACATACACACAACATACACCCCCACATTTAGTTTTCGAAAATATAGGCAAATAATCCCAGTGTGGAAAATGGGACAGACCTTCATTGGGGAGAACCAGTGGGCAGTCTCTCCACAGAGGAGCAAGTGCCAAGATATCTTTCTGGACTAGAACCACACTGCAACCACTGCCAATCATATCACAATCTGGGTTGAGAAGGTAGCAGTCACTCCCACTCAGAAACAAGGCGCACTTTGTGCCCCATGATATAGGAGCATAACTCAGTTCACACACAAAAAAAGTAGACTATGGGAGCTCATAGATTCTCAAAGCCATCCAAACCGTTATGTGCTATTACGTTCAGACTATTTTGTAATTAACTCAATCGTTCTTCTTAGAAATAGTTTAAGTGTCCACAGATATTGTAACTAGACCAAATCTTGAAAGCATAATGAAATTGGGCCTAACAAATTAATGTTTAACTTTCATTAAAGCTGAACTGTGTCTAGATTTAACTGCAATTGAAGTTAATCTCAAGCCTATTCCGTGTGCCTTAATTCATTGGCTTTGCCACTTCAGCTCAGCACAAATCGTTCTGTTCAGCGGCATTAGTCTGATGTAGCAAAGACACTTATTTAAAGTTTTTTTGAAAGTGACCCAAAAATAAATATGGAGCACTCAGGTTCTTAATGTTAATGTTTCTCTTTATGAACACTATACACAGTATGAGCCCCCAAAATAGTGCTTGAGATAATCTCCCCCCCCTGACTACTTAACGTCTGTCCTTCGTTTAACCACATTCGGATCACTTGTTCTTGCGCACAATGCCAGGGTTTTTAGAGGTACTGCATATCTGAAAAGGAAGACCATTGAATTCAAGTTAGCCTGGCGATACCCTGAAACAGGACCCAGGATGTTTGTTTCTGGGTAAGGGAGGGCATTGCAGTTTGGACTGGACTGTTCCCATGAGGAACAGAGTCAAGACTGATTTGCATATGGCTGGGACCAGACTGGGATAGCACAGTGAGCAAAACTACTACTGATTTAACCCTTAACCCAGATCTGTGACAGAGGGTTAATGGTGGACTATGTTCAGCATTCCATCCATCTTTGTGTCACGTTTAAATAAATACCATGTTCACTCGATTTGTGACCTCATTTGGGAGAAACCTTTTAATCTTGCTGCTCATTAGCCCAATTTACCAAGATGCAAGAGTTGAATGTAGGTTTTTAAATGAGTATTTTATGTTTTCCTTTCGTTTTTTTCCAGAATGTCCTCTACTGACATACTATGGGCATTAACATCGATTTTTACTATGATTTTTTGGATTAACCTAGTAGTGGGGCTCATATTCTGAAGGATGAACTTTACTCCGTAATCATGTACTTTACTTTATTTTTGGAGCCAAGATCCTTTTTCAATAGCCTAGACAAAGGTAAAAAGCATTTGGAGGTTCCCATCTTTCTTTTAGGACTATTGGGGAATTAGAAGTACTTTAACGATAAGGGTATACTTTGTTTGCTTGTGTATGCATACCCTCATCCAGGAAAGCAAATCTCACGAAACTGGAAGCAAAATGTGGATTCTGACATCACACACTGCAAATAAGTAGATTACAGTTATATCGCTTTTTTACACTTTCTTATCAGTGTCTTAAAGAAACAAGCATTTGCAATGCAATAGGTCTCGCATTAGGAAAGCTTGAGCTATTGATGTTGTAAATGACCAATTTTTTATTTATGTGTTGGTTTTGAAAATAGCGAAATTGATAGCTTTGTCATTTCCAATGCCAATAATTTTAACTTTCGCAAACATGACACCTACAGCATTTGTAACGCAATATGTGTTGTATTTACATGACTTAGATGTATTGATATTACAAACAACTATGGCTTGTAATTTTTTTAATATTTAATACTTTTAAAAAAGTTATTGTAATTTATAATGCCAATAGCTTAAACTTTTGTAAATAACTTCTGTGAAGATTATGTTCATTGTATTTTATTATGACGAAAATCCAAGAACAGAAGTGAAATATTAACATTTTTTTGTGACATTTGTAATAAAGCTTGAAACATTGAGAGAACATATTTGAACCAGTTGTTGTTGAATTGTTGCACAGATTGATGCTGTGGTGCTCCTGAGTGATGTTGTGGTACTCCTGAGTGATTCATGTCGTGGTGCTGAGTGATGCTGTGATGATGCGATAAATAGATAGTGAGTTCGATAGATAGATAGATAGAGGGAGGGCGATAGATAGAGTGAGGGTGATACATGTATAGATAGTGTAAGAGCGATACATAGATAGATAGGGTGAGGGCGATACATAGATAGAGTGAGGTCGATAGATAGAGTGAGGGCGATAGAGTGAGGTCGATAGATAGAGTGAGGCCGATAGAGTGAGGCAGATAGATAGATAGATAGATAGATAGATAGATAGATAGATAGATAGATAGATAGATAGATAGAGAGCGATAAACAGATAGAGTGGTATTGTAAGGAGTGTGTGTTGCATTCAGTAGAGTATAATTATGTGTTGTGTAATTATGTGGCACTGAGTGGTATTATGAGTGTATGTTGCATTAAGTGCAGTGTAATTATGTTGCATATAACTATGTGGGGCTGAGTGGTATTTGGAGTGTATGTTGCATTGAGTGCTGTGTAATTATGTGGCGTGTAATTATGTGGCACTGAGTAGGATTTGGAGTGTATGTTGCATTGAGTGCAGTGTAATTATGTGGCGTGTAATTATGTGGCACTGTGTGGTATTTGGAGTGTATGTTGCATGGAAAGCAGTGTAATTATGTGGCGTGTAATTATGTGGCACTGTGTGGTATTTTGGGTGTATGTTGTATTGAGTGCAGTGTAATTATGTGGCGTGTAATTATGTGGCACTGAGTGGTATTTGGAGTGTATGTTCCATTAAGTGCAGTGTAATTATGTGGCGTGTAATTATGTGGCACTGAGTGGTATTTGGAGTGTATGTTGCATTGAGTGCTGTGTAATTATGTGGCGTGTAATTATGTGGCACTGAGTGGGATTTGGAGTGTATGTTGCATTGAGTGCAGTGTAATTATGTGGCGTGTACTTATGTGGCACTGAGTGGGATTTGGAGTGTATGTTGCATTGAGTGCAGTGTAATTATGTGGCGTGTAATTATGTGGCACTGAGTGGTATTTGTAGTGTATGCTGCATTGAGTGCTGTGTAATTATGTGGCGTGTAATTATGTGGCACTGAGTGTGATTTGGAGTGTAGGTCGCATTGAGTGCAGTGTAATTCTGTGAAGTGTAATTATGTGGCACTGAGTGTTATTTGGAGTGTATGTTGCATTGAGTGCAGTGTAATTATGTGGCGTGTAATTATGGGGCACTGAGTGGTACATGGAGTGTATGTTGCATTGAGTGCTGTGTAATTATGTGGCGTGTAATTATGTGGCGTGTAATTATGTGGCGTGTAATTATGTGGCATGTAATTATGTGGCGTGTAATTAAGTGGCGTGTAATTAAGTGGCACTGAGTGGGATTTGGAGTGTATGTTGCATTGAGTGCAGTGTAATTATGTGGCGTGTACTTATGTGGCACTAAGTGGGATTTGGTGTGTATGTTGCATTGAGTGCAGTGTAATTATGTGGCATGTAATTATGTGGCACTGAGTGGTACATGGAGTGTATGTTGCATTGAGTGCTGTGTAATTATGTGGCGTGTAATTATGTGGCGTGTAATTATGTGGCGTGTAATTATGTGGCGTGTAATTATGTGGCGTGTAATTATGTGGCGTGTAATTATGTGGCACTGAGTGGGATTTGGAGTGTATGTTGCATTGAGTGCAGTGTAATTATGTGGCGTGTAATTATGTGGCGTGTAATTAAGTGGCACTGAGTGGGATTTGGAGTGTATGTTGCATTGAGTGCAGTGTAATTCTGTTGCGTGTACGTATGTGGCACTAAGTGGGATTTGGTGTGTATGTTGCATTGAGTGCAGTGTAATTATGTGGCATGTAATTATGTGGCACTGAGTGGTACATGGAGTGTATGTTGCATTGAGTGCAGTGTAATTATGTGGTGTATACTTATGTGGCACTGAGTGGGATTTGGGGTGTATGTTGCATTGAGTGCTGTGTAATTATGTGGTGTGTAATTATGTGGCACTGTGTGGGATTTGGAGTGTATGTTGCATTGAGTGCAGTGTTATTATGTGGCGTGTACTTATGTGGCACTGAGTGGGATTTGGAGTGTATGTTGCATTGAGTGCAGTGTAATTATGTGGCGTGTAATTATGTGGCACTGAGTGGTACATGGAGTGTATGTTGCATGGAGTGCTGTGTAATTATGTGGCATGTAATTATGTGGCACTGAGTGGGATTTGGAGTGTATGTTGCATTGAGTGCAGTGTAATTCTGTTGCGTGTACGTATGTGGCACTGAGTGGGATTTGGAGTGTATGTTGCATTGAGTGCAGTGTAATTATGTGGCACTGAGTGGTATTTGGAGTGTATGTTGCATTGAGTGCAATGTAGTTATGTGGCGTGTAATTATGTGGTACATGGAGTGTATGTTGCATTGAGTGCTGTGTAATTATGTGGTGTGTAATTATGTGGCACTGAGTGGGATTTGGAGAGTAGGTTGCATTGCATGGCGAGTGACTGGTCAAGAATTGGGTAGGTGGGTCACAATAAGGAGGGTGAGCCACTAACATAACAAGTAAAGTGCGAGGTGAAAAGAGGAGCGCTGAGTGAGGGGCGAACAGGGACCAGATGAGGGGTTAGTCCAAGAGGGTGATCCACTAACAGATGAAGTACAGTAAGGGGTAAAGAGATCGACTAATTAAGGGATTAGGACAATGACGTTGAGTCACAAACAGAAAAAAAATAATGCTGGAAGGAAATGACAGGCCACAGAAAAAATTTAGCTGTGTGGGCAAATCTGAGACGTCTTGTCCTGTTGTCTAACGCCCTTGGGCCAAGTTTGAGAGACAGAGAAAATATAAAAAGTCGGACCGTATCTGCTGTACTAGAATGAAAATGGATATTTAAGAAACACCCTCTTTATCCATGAATGCAGGCTGTAGCTGAAACCATTTAATAAAAATATCCCCCAACAGTTGAACATTTAATAAAAATAGTGTGTGCGTGTGTGCGCGTGTGTGCGCGAGGGAATGTGTGTGCGCATGCGTGACTGTGTGTGATTGAGAGAGAATGCGAGGCAGGGGGTAGTGTGCCGTGTGCCTGTATGTGTGCCGTGTGCATGCGCGCGCCTGTGTGTGTGTGTGCATGCGGAGGGGTGTGTGAGCAAGGGCTTTGCTCCGCGCAAGCGCAGCTCAGACGCGCGCTCCCGAGGTGAAATCTGACATTGTCAAAGCGCGCGTCTGATAGCTGTCCACATTCCTAAATACGGGCCACAATAGGTCTGAAGCAGACACCGACACCTTCAATGCTCACGCATTGAGGGTAGGTCTGCTCGACCTAAAAACTTATGGGGTACTCTACAGGTCATTTGCTTATAGCTATTTCAGCTTTTACCCTCAATTTCATACAGCTCGGAAATTCTAAACACGAAAGATGTCATTTCCTTAAACTCAGCACAATCAACTCTCTTTAAGGCCCTGTTCTCAATCCCCGACACATTTCACCATCCCAAATTCGTCTTGAGTACGGCCTGAAAACCAGACCCCCGACAGACAAGGGGCATTAGCGAAATACTACTGGAGAATGAGGGACGCAGAGGATAACACCTTAGCACACTACTGCTGGAAGGAAATTGAAACCCAATCCAGGCTAAGTAACTCAACGTTCAGTGCTCTGAAAGACTCCCTCGCGGCACTGCAAGTCGAGGAGGCATGGCTCACCCTCCCCACTTACTCTAGTTTCAAAACCGTAGTTAACAACGCAATCAAAAGGACCTCCCTATTAATAGATAAAACAGCTGTCTAGAAGAAAAAAACACGCCTGCACCGTGATTCAATGCTATCAGCGGCTGAAACCTCAACCATATTTACTTGATCATTACTCCCAGGAGAGAAAACAGTACTTCACGTTATTGCGGCTGGGGTAATTTCCATCAAACGATCTGACACCAAAATGGAAATACCCCTGGCAATCCAAGGAATGTCGCTTATGCGGAGGTCGGGACGAGTCCCTTTTACACCTGTTATGCATATGCCCCTCCCTGGCAGTGACCCGAAGAACAGTCCTCCGGGAAGCCTTTAGGAAGGAACAAATACGGACATGCAGAGCTGCTGTCATCCAATGCCTTGGGGGGTCATCAATCCAACTGTCCTGTAGAGCAATAACATTTCTCAAAATTGCAGCAAGAGAACTGGAAAAAAAGGAAATCATTCACTAATTTAACAAGTTCCAGCATATCCATCAACAGCATCTTAATGTTTTAAATTTTCCAGTTTTTAAATTTAAAATGTATTTTTACTTATGGTGGTTCCTCACCCTTTTATGATTTTTTTTATTGAAATCAAATAAAAGTATTCATGACTGACTGACACTTTCTTATGCTTTAGGTCTGCCTGCCCAAGTAATTTAGAATATGTAAAGAATATTCTATTCTTTTATGTACTATTCGAGGGCTGCTTAATCTTCCAAACAATGTGTTCAATTGCCATTACATACTTTCAACTTTGATTTCCGTTATCAAATGGCTAAGGCTACTAAGTGCCCAGGCTGCTTTACTGCAACACCTTTCTGTTCACAATGGGAAAAGCATAAATACACTTGCAATGTGGAATTACTCTTGCACTTTTTTCAAAGCGTTTACTTCATAATGACATTTCTCTAGGCATGGATACACAGAAGTGTGATATTCCGAAGTATAGACATTTCTAATAGGCAAACGATTATGTAATGCAAGGTTTTTCTTTCATGAATAGGAAACTTTAATGAGTTTCGTGCATGGAACTGGACTCCATTTCACTCTGTCTGAAGGTGTAGCGTAAGTGTACAGTAAACTATTCTCTATAACATCCGAATACAGGCCATCAGCCATTCTGTACCTTCATTTCTATCCGTTGAATTACTTGTCGTGGTCTGTAGAGGAGATGTGTCCTGAACGACCAGTGTCCCTTCCTTCAAACTGCTGGATGACATTTCTACAGCACAGGCCCAACAAAATCGGTTTAAATGAAAGAAATGCAACACAACATAGAAAGTAAATTAATTTCCAAGATAACAGTCTATTTTAAAGTTAATTGAATATATTGTTTACCAAAGAAATTATCTGCTACAGACTAACATGTTTGCAAGAGAGGGAAGACATTAAAACGCGTAGTTAAAACACTTGGTTTAGGTTATATAAACGTTAGTCACTGCAATATTATTGTCCTTTTCTGAAAGAACAAAGGTGAACGGGCTAGCAGCTAAAATGCACTCTACAAATATGTTACACATGGGCATAGTACAAGCCATTTAGTGTACAATGATACTAAAAAAAACTACTGGGTGTCTGAAAAGCAATAACTACTTTGAGCCCAAGTACATCATATAACTCAGTTCTCAAGAGGACCTTTAGGCGAATATGCCGCATCAACAGAACTATCATCCGCTGAATCCTTAAAATAAGAAATAACTGATGTGTCAAGGTATAGATTGAAAAGACATTTCTGACCAATTTTAATTTGTTTGCTACTTATCGGTGACTGACAAACTCAGTTTCTATGTACAAATAAACCGTGTAAAGCCAAGTTCCGCTTTTGTAATCTGATTTCACGAGGGCTACGCTGGCAAAATGCAATTTAAAGGGGCGAGAGCCCGAGCAGCCAGAGCGCAGCCAACACGGTTTACATTTTAAAGATGTTTAAGTTAAAGCACAAAGAACTCTGAAAAATCCTGCATCATCGTAGAGGGAAATCAAAATATAAACAATGCTGGAGCGGCTCGGACTTCCTTCTGGAGACCGAGTAGTATGCTTCAAGAGACAGATATATTAAGTTATGGTAGAGCCAAAGCACACTCCCACCTTTCTACATCATGTTGTAGATGGCTTTGTTTTCTCGATGGCAGGAATTAAAAAGAGGAAAAAGACGTGCCCTTAGGAAGTAAATAATACCTTCTCTATGAGAAAGTCTGTTCCATTAAACACCGACACACAAATAACCAAGAAATATCTTAAAAGGTTGGCTTCAAAAACAGATTACCAATGCAGCGTTTCAACTTCGCCCTTACTCTGCTAGTAAAAACTTCTCGGCGACTGTTCAGCTGGATTTTCAAAAAGCACCAACAGTGAATATTCCAATTGGAATGTAGAACCATTGAGAGAAGCTGAACGATGCTGTGATCGGGTAGTGTTGCTACTTCCGTTCAGTCCATCAGCATGCCCAGATTACGAACTGTACATTTGGAGGTTTTTCTGTGGAATCTGGCAATTCTGCCCGAACACCTGTTCTAAACAGAAACCTTCATTTTGGACAGCAAAGGGTCAGCGTGGGGACATTTGTTCGCTACAAGCTGGTAAAGTGAAAAGGGGGGGGGGGATATATCTATAATAACTTTATTACTGGCAGAAGTTTGCTCTCATTTCAAATTTCATGCAGATTGGTTAAGGAAGCCAAAGTTATTTGTGGTGCTACATTATCCATTATATGTGCCACAGAATTGTTTGCTCTCCACTACAGCAAAACTTGAACGTAAATACATGAAACTTGGCACTCAGGAAAAAAAAAGATGCATTTTGTTTGAATTCGAGGTTCTTTAACAGGCTCACAAACAGTCTCACAAATCGTTTTATGGATGTAAAGTTCACTGTTTGTGTTAGATTAAGCATTTGAAATGGTCAGAACCTTTCAGTTGATAGCTCTTTCCCTCAGGGTCTTCGGGCACTTCAGGAGGGAAGGTGTGCATGACGCTGTTCAGTGGGAAGGCCCTAAGTAGCATTTGTTCAACCAGTGACAACCTGAGGACCAACAAGCAGTCACAGGAAAGAGTGTTTGACAACGTAGCGATGCCACAGGACATGGTACTGGTGGAGGGGCACTGTTATCTGATAAGCTGCTTGTTAATCAAGAAGCTACTTGGCAAGGCAGGACATCTCAGCAGAATTTCGTCCACATCACATAGTAAGAGAAAGAACCTTTATCCAGATAGCTCTAGTAAGACTTGAGAATAGCCTGTGCCTACACGAAGGCAAATTGATACTTTAGAGTGGAGTGCAAAGCTTGCAAATGGGGTTTATTTGGATGTCTTGTAAATGACTGATTTGCACCCAAGACCCTTCATTTAAACAGGTACCGTATGCATAAACCTTAATCTTAACTTCCTGTGGAAGACTAAGGAACAAGCACAACCACATATCTCTAAACATCCACAGAGCTATCTAAGATGAGAATAAGAAGGGTACATTCCAACACACTATTTGGGGGACAAAGAAAGACACATTTACTGAAAGGAGGAAAGGCTTGAATTATCCCTATAGTGGAATGAGAGCAAAGTCCAGGAAGTGGTAAGGAGACAGACTAGTGCTGTCTCTTCCCAAGACAAAAAGTTGTTTAAAAAACGATTTTCACTTTGTGTTTACGGTCTATGCCTGTGGTTGTGGTTGTTACAGTTAAAAATTGTAGTTTTAGCCTGCCTGTAATTACATATTTTATCACCTGTGTTGTGTTCTAAATTTGTGGGTTTCTCTGCCCATGATTGCCTCCATTTAGTGTGTTGAATTGTGGGATTTGCAGTCCAACCTCTGTAGTTTGTCCCTCATTCCTTGGTGACAATTTTGTTTTTCCTCCAAATTTCTCCTTTGCTCTGTGGTAAGACCTGTACGTTAAAACAGTACACTCCCAGCCACCATTTTGTGTTCATAAGACAATGAAACCAGCAGCCCTGCCTCATCGAACCCCCCCCCCCCCCCCCGCAACATGGATTTTTCTACATCAGAGGGTACTTCTGTGAGCTGTTTAAACTGTTTTACTAGGGTCTGTGCACTTCGTTTTTTGGCCAGCAGGGGGAGTAAAGTTTTTTCAAACATTATTGTTAGATTTTAGGTTAGTGCGGCCCTTACCTGTCTCCTAGGAGATTCTGAACATGAGAAGCAGCTTCCAACTCCCTGGCCAGCAAACCTTGTCTGAGGTCGTTGGGACCTTAAATGGTCTGCTAGTGGTTGATACATGTCTACACTGATTGATGGTTGTATCTGGTGTTTCTATTGGATTAGGGTTAATGTCCTCATTGGTTGGGTATTTGAGGGTTCTGATTGGTTTCTGGGTCTGTGATTCAGTCATTGTAGGGTTGGGGCTAGGGTTAGGATTTCTATTGGAAGTAGGGACTAGGTGTTCCTATGTTATTGGTTGTTGGGAGTAGGGTGGGACTAGGGCTAGGGTTAGACCTTTAATTGGAAGTAGCAATTAGGGCTTCTGGTGTGATTGGTTGCTGGACTAGGTGTGGGACTTAGAGTAGGGTTAGGCTTTCTATTGGAAGTAGGGACTAGGGCTACCTGTGCAATTGGTTGCATGGACTTGTTTTGGGACTACTGGTAGGGCTAGGGCCTTTATTGGACGCAGAGATCAGGGTTTTTGAACTGATTGGGTGCTTAGACTATGGCTAAGATTGGCTGTAAGGTCCTGGTCTCCTATTGGTTCTAGATTTTAGGGCTAGTGTTGTGATTGGATAGTGTTAGGGCTAGGGTTCCCATTAGCTGAAGGGATCACCTGATTACTAGGGCTATAAAAAAGGCCAGGCTTAGGGTGTCTCAGCCCGAGCATTGAGGCTAAGGGAAGAGAGGACAAGGGCTGTATCCTGTTTGAGCCTGTTAAGGGCAGAGAAGACTAGGGCAGTTTCCTGTTCGAGCCGGTTAGAGGCTGGTCGGGACTAGAGCCAGAAATGCTGCCCTTTCTCTCATTTAGCAATACCCAGCTCACACCATCCACAAACAGAGCAACACACTCTCACCAAATGTACACCACACACAACACTATGCACAGATTAATGTACCAGCCCGCACTACAAACCCAACCAAACCACCTCTACACACCCTACTAGCCCAACTACCACACATATCCACCATCACCTACAAACAGTACACAACTCTATCCTAGACCACTAACCAATACACTAATCAATAACATAACACCAATCAACACCATACACAACTACATTCCATTCAGACACACTATTCCTGCTATAATTACAACTAACAGACCACCTTTTATCACTAACAAAGGTATAATCATCCTTCCATCAGTTGTCCAACAAACACCCTCCTCTCCCTTCTACCATAATAACACTAACGCACACCACCCACACTGCACACCACCACACTTCGTAACTCTTGCAACAAACCAGTCTAAGATAAACACTCACCTCTACTTCATTCCCTCCTACACACAACATACTCTCCGTAAACACATCACCACCCCTCTTCGTAACATCCTCCTCTCACAAACAATACTACACAACCAAATCCATTGCATGAAACATACATCGACACCCCTTTTCACTACTAAAAAGCAAACCATATCACACACACCAGCACAACAAGATCTTCAAAGCGCAACACCTCATAATACTTATCACAAAATACAAACATATACCCACCTTTCAAACCACACAAAGGAACACACTCCAATGCCAAGCTCTCACTCTTCCACCCCACCTAACACAGATACAGCAAAACAGAACCTCTCTTCTAACTGCCTCTCATCGATTGGACAATTTAGAACATTACTACATGACCCACATGCTGCACCACCTCCCCTGACTCATACACCATCCGCTTTAGACACACAAAACATAAGCAACATGCCACACGTCACAAACTTGCTTCCCCATGTCAATTTCACAAATATTTTACACCACAAAAGCAACACAGCACTCCAACTCACTCTCAAACACCATCTCCAACACATACACATGCAGACCCATCAAAATGCCTTCCTAGCATGCTGGATGAGTAACACGATAAAGAACAGCTACACGATTGCTATCCTAATACAGCTAATACCAGCACTAAAAACACACCTGCTACGAAACCCACACAATACTGATCACTCTTCTACCAAACAAAGTCTCACTATCACCAAAGCCCACTCACTAAACGGTCTACTAATAAATGCTCGATCCCTCTCTAAAAACAAGCATCATATCTACGACCTTCACACCGATGCAAAACCAGACATACTATTCATAACCAAATCATGGTTGGGAAAAGATATGGCTCCTGTCCTGCATGAAGCCATTCCTCTAGGCTATCAAATAATCACCCAAAATGATATAGCCAAAAAGGAGGTGGTCTAACTGTTTTATTCAGGCAAACAATACATATCACTAAGATTGACAACATCTCCATAAAGAATTGTGAGACTATTCTAACAAGATGCAATCCTCCACAGTCTTCCTCCTGTAACTTCCTGCTCCTTCCTTTACAGACCTCCAGCTAGCAAGGCAACATTACCAGACGCACTTCTAGACACCGTTTCAAACCTGATAACAATACACTCCAACCTATGCGTTCTGGGTGACCTTAACATTTGGTTTGATAAACCCAATATGACCTATCCAAAAACTATAATCACCGGCCTAGACAAATTGAACCTGCATCAGATTGTCCACAATCCGACACACCTCTGGACATATCCTAGATGTCATTTTTGCTCATACTAAACCAGTTACCTTTCAAACTATAACTCGTCACTTGGTCAAACCACCACTGGCTTGCCTTCCAACGTAAAACAACGCTAAGCCACTCACCTAAAACTAACTTACATCCATCCACCTATCGACAGTGGAACAAACTCAATTTGGAACACTTGGAAACAACTAACATCTAGTACAAATCTGGAAAGCATAAATTCTGTTCAAAATCTATGAGTGGGTACAGGAAGCTTTTGACATCCTGATACCACTCAAAACCACACAACAGAACAAAAGAAAGTAGCGCCTGGAGAAACAGAAATAAAAGACATAAAACAACAAATTAGAAAGCTGTAACGTACCTGGCTCAAAACAAACGTCAAACAAGACAAACTTCACCTACAGAAAATTAACAGATTATACAAGTCTGCTATCAAAAAAGCTAAGAAAAGGTACTATTCAGACAGAATTCAAAACGCTAAATGTGCAAATAAAGAATTTTATAAAATACTTAATGAATTTCGCAAACCAAAACTGCCTAGAAGGAACTCATCCTGTTACTCAAGATTTCACAGACAAAGTGGCAAATCATTACACTGACAAAGCGGACACATTGGAATCGTACTTAAAACAGAAACAAAGCACCAGTACTAACCCTTGTACAAAACAATCCAAGAATGCTCTAATCAAGCCTCTCCATTCCTTCCAATACATCTCACATGAATTTATGAACCTGGTCAAAGCAAGCAGGCCTGCCGGCAGCCCTTCTGCCCCTGTCTGCAACAAACTTTCAAGACAATTCTTTTAACAACCTCTGCTGCCACTCCAGTAAGCAGAATCATTAACGATTCCTTAACTACTGGAATATTTCCAGAATAACTCAAAAAGTCATACATACGCCCTTTACGGAAAGAAACACACTTGGACCCGCTGAACCCTGACCTCTACAGACCCATTACAAATGGACCGTTCCTGGGCAAACTGATCGCAAGAGCAGCGTTCGCCCAGATGTCACAATTCAATGAAGAGAATGACATACTTTCAGACTTTCAAACAGGATTCCATCCGGGAAGAGGCACTCCAATCTGCCCTCCTTGCCATCTGGGATGACCTAAAGAATACAGTGGACCGCAACGAGGTTGCTATGCTACTCCTCTCGGACGTCTCAGCTGCCTTTGACACGGTTGACCATGACACTCTGAAACAAAGACTATGAAGCCGGCATAGAGGGAACTGCTTTAGACTGGATAGCGTCCTACATTCGAAACAGAACTAATGACATCCATACCCCACCTTTATCATCCAAACCATACTCCACAAAAGCAGGGGTCCCTCAAGGTTTTATCATCTTGTCCATGCTTTTCAACATCTACATGAAGTCATTACCAGTACGGATCAATGAATTTCACCTCACGTGCTATAACTAAGCAGATGACACGCAAATATTCCTTCAACTGGAATGCCCCAAAGACCTTGGAAAATCACCAATTTTCAGCTGTCTCAGAACCGTGGATCAGTGGATGACCTGGAGCCATCTAAATTGAATGCTTCAAAAAGTAAAATACTCACATGTGGCGATTGGAAACACTACAACCCGCTTGCCGCATGGCCTGATGTAGTGGGATCACTGCTTTAAGTATCGAAGGAAGTAAGAAACCTCGGAATGACCATAGACTCCAAGCTGTCTATAAATGCCCAAGTGGATAAACTAGCAAGATCAAGCTTTGCTACTATAAAAATGCTGCGACGAATTTTCCCTCATTTGGAATTTCCACACAAGGTCCAAGCTACCATCCCCATTGTTCTGTCCAAACTTGATTACGCCAATAGCCTCTACCACAGATCACCTTTAACTACCATAAAAAGACTACAACGGATTCAGAACTCGGCTGCCAGACTACTCTTGCATATCAAACCGCGAGACCACATCTCCCCTGCCTTGAAAGCCCTGCATTGGTTACCGGTTGCCAGAAGATAGACGTTCAAGCTGCTCTGTATCACCCATAAAGCAATACATGGAATAGGACCACTCTTCATCAGGAATAAAATCACCAAACACATTCAACAAAGGAACCTCCGCTCTAAAGGAGCATCTCACCTCAAAATCCCACCATACAGGAAAAAAAACATGGGTGGCACATCATTCTCTGGTCAAGCAGCCAAACTATGGAACTCTTTACCCCCAAACATAAGGTCCACCGACAACCACCTTATCTTCAGAAAACTACTTAACATTTGGCTCTTCCCCACATAAGCACAATACGCAAACAGAAATTTACAGCATATCCATCTGTATACAAGCTTTTTTTTCACTATAGATATGTACCTATCTTTGTGTATTACGTTGTATAAACATGTAAAATAATTATGTTCAGAGAAAAAATAATAAATAAATAAAAATCTTTGGTCTACATGTACATACTTCCATTGTGCATCTATGTACCTTCTATGTACTTGGATCTGTGTGTCTGTTACTTTTCTCCTGAAAAAGCAGATCCAATGCACTACCCTATTTCTCATCCTGTGCCTCTACCAATATCTTTAACCTACATATACTTACCTCCTTTATGTATCTATATACTTTCAATGTAATTATGGACCTACATATTTAGCACTTTCTTCTAATTTAGTATTTCCAATGCACTACCCTATTTCTCAGCCTATACTTCGCTCAATATATCTTCCAGCCCAACCTTCTGACTCATCTCAAACTTCTACTACTCCTTCCAATGCACTACCCTATCTCTCATCCTATACATCTATCAATATATCCTCTACATCCACACTCATTTATCCCAAACCCCATACCACTACTATGATTGCCAAACTAACCCTTTCTAGACTCTCTCCTACTCTACCCCTCCTTGAATCATCGGACACCTCTTACTATACCGATGCCCTAAAACAAACTTTTCTAAACTCTTTCCTCTGAGTCAACCGCTCCAAAACTCCTTTTTACTCATCCAAAAGCCTCCTCCTATTGCTAAGACCTAAAAAAATAAAAATAAAAAAATCTTTCACTTTTATCCCTCCACTATCCCTTTCAATCGAAATTAACAAACTAACATGTTCACTTTTCCCATTCCATATTAAACTATACTAAAACACTACACAAATAATTGAATACCATATCCACTACTCAAATTACTTCATATTTTTTTTACTATACTGATTTTCAACAGTAATCTTTAATGGCTCCCAGAGTGGCGTGCTACTCGCCAGAAAAGCGATTCAACACCCACCAGGGGTAACAAGTGCTATATGAATGCAAATCTTTCTTCCGCTATTATCCCTCGGCTATCCTTCTCACCCCAAGTAACTGACTAATATCCACCACTGAAATTACTTCATATTTCACCATATTAATTCACCACTAATCCTTTGTAGGCTTCCTTAATAGCGTGCGTCAACAAGCACTATATAAATACAAACCTTTGTCCTCCTCTATCCTTCTGCTATCAATCCCAATCCAAATAACAGACTAACCTATCCACCACTTAAAATGTACTTGCATGTTTCACCCGGAGTAGCGTGCTACTCGCCGAAAAAGCGCTTCAATGCCTCGTATGGGGTAGTAAGCGCAATATAAATGCAATTACAATACAATACATATGCCACGGGGTAAAATCAGGTACTGTGCCCTGGGTTTCATCATAGCTAAAAGATATCACTAGGAATGGGGCAGCCAACTAGTATCAACAAAAAGGGGATGGTAAACGTGGAAGTATGCGTGTATGTGAGTCAAAGAGGTGGCGCACTATTAGAACTGGGGGTCTCTTGTTGGCTGAGGTAGGTACCTTAGTCCAATAGGGACCATTGCTTCTAGTCGGGGAAAGGAGGGACACCCTATTAGATAACCCCTGCTCACCCTCCGGTAGCTTGGCACGAGCAGCCAGGCTGATCTCCACGGCAATGTGTAAAGTATTTGCAACCACACTCCCAGTAACACAGTGATAACACCACAAATGGACACCACACTGATTTAGGAAAATAGCAGTATCTTTATCAAGAAGAAATAAGATGAGACCAAACGATAAAAATACCCAGCACATGCGTATTCGTAATATTTCACTGGGAAGGTTATTAGGCCAACAATCACTTGTAGGTTCTTGCGGGATTAATGAGCAGTTCACAATCATCTAATGCAGTCCTAGTGCAATGCTATGCAGTTCGTAATGTGAAAATAAGACAGTCCTTAATGCAAGTACAAATGCAGTTCGTAAAGCAAGTAATAATGTAGTCCGTAATGCAAGTACTAATGCAGATCGTAAAAGCAATTCGGCACAGATGTACAAGTTACTTACCTTCGGTAACAATGTATGTGGTAGAGACGTTGTCTAGCCGCAGATTCCTTAATTTAGAATATCCCCAAGCGTCCGACTGGATCCGGAATTTTTTTGCAGCAGCACCTCTGCGTTCCAGGAGATGGCGCCACACGACCCCGCCCTGACATCATCCCGATATTTGACGTCAGTGAGGTCGTACGTCCCTCCCGGCGCGCTGATGTCAGTGATCTTCGGAGAAACTTTACCGCGGCACAACGCGGAGCCACCAACAAAAAACTGAAAGTATGGGAACAGTGTGCGAGGGATGAAAAACCAGTGACTAAAGGAGAAGGTGGAAGACACCACCTTAAAAGAGATAATTAGAAACTGCCTACATCCCTTCTCCGAGTGCAATAAGATAAGAACATCTTAGATGGAAATAGACTGATAGTGCCATGTAGAACTGTGCCGTCTAGTAAGAACGGAGCACAGAAAGAACAGCCCACTGTAGAAAGGTATGAATAGACTGGCCCTTTCCCTATAATAACGGAGGTTGGAAACAGAGCACAACTGACCCCCAAAGAGGACGACAAAGAGGAGACCAGGACCCCGAGTCAATAGAAAAGGCGGAAGGAAGGGAAGCTAACTGGAGAGGAAAACTAATCTCCTAGTGAATCAAAAGGCACCATATTACAGGAAAGAAGCCCTTCAGCAGACGTTAACTGTATATGGAAACTCTAAGGGGAGCAACAATCTGAACTCCCTTGAGAGATAACCCAATGGCAACTGAAGAGGCCAGTGGAGAACACCACTCGGCAAGGCACTTGCAGAACGGGGAGGCTGGGTGGGCATTAGGTAATCTGCACCTAGACAAAGTCTCTACCAGATGCATATTTACAGAAGTTAATTAACTCGTACATCTGATAAAAACATCTAGCCGCAGATTATTTAACTTAGAATAGATACCACAGCCATACCCCAAAGGGGAGGGGGGTCTGAGACAGAACAGAAAGCGCCAAGCATCTGACCCGGCAACAGAGTGACGGATAATGGGGAGGCTGTGGCGTAACAGCCAGACAGCAACCCAAGTAGCTCAGAAGAGCAGAAATAATGGGATGCCAGACATCCTAAAAATGCCAGATTGGCACTACACTATACCCGTATAAAATTGACAGATATAATGACATGAGCCATGTGAGAAGTTGGCCTGATATGCAGTGCTCACTATTCTAGTGATCACTATGTATCAGTCCAGACAACCATTGATGATTGGTTGTAAGTCAACCTTATAGACCAGCTATCCTAGTAGCGTGGATACGAGCAGTATAAGGCTAAAGTCTCGAGAGGGCGTGTTAAGCCAGCTGTTATACCACACATATACCCCTTGAACACCAAGTGAAAGGACACCACACAAGTGTTATGAAAATAAACAGTGTATTTATTAAAATCACAACAGCCCTGTACTCTTTATGAGGACAGGGTACTAAGCACAAAACATAACTCTTACGAATATACTTAAGTTAGCACAGTATATACAGATGCCCGAGGGGCACGGAAAACCATATACTCTGAAAGTGGAATGCGAAATTACTAGCAGGTAAGTACAGTACTAATAGGCTTTGGAATCGCTAGGTCTTGACTATAGAATCGTTAGATTACTTCTAGGAGGCCCAGGGGACTCGGGTGCAGTGTGTGCACTCTCACGCGGGATGCGGGACAAAGTCTATGGTAGCTAGATTTCACAGAGTTAGTGTTCTCGGGCGAACCCGACCTGGTAGGAGGAAAACGAAAGTGGATTCTGACCCTTGGATAGTGAGGCTATGCTGGGGCACCGAAATGCCGAAGTTACCTAGCCCAGGGGCTGCAGCTGCATAGGTCTCAAAAGACGTCGGGAATCCTCGTAGACTGACCAGGAGCCTGGAAGAAAGATGCTGGCAGGCGACCAGTGAAGAGAGTTCGAAGTGATCCAAGCCTTGATCTTGAAGATGGACGATACCTGAAAGCAGAGGGGACCAAGTTCGAAACTACTAGCCAGTAGTCAGGGGGCACCAGGAGGGCACCGGATGGTAGTCACCTCGACTAGGTGAGTGGGCGACGCTGGGCTCTGCAGATTTCACGGACCAGGAGGCGTTGTCGGCGACCAGGATGGAGGAGCGAGCTATCCCACGATGGATGAAGCTGTCGGCGTCGCTGGACAAAGCCTTGGCTAATTCAAGCCCACGGGGTGGACCTAAAATGGCGTCTTGAGTGGACCAGGAGGGTCCGGGGTGCTCCTCTTTTGGAAGGGAGCAAGGGCCAGTCTGGAGCAACCAGACCAGCAGCAGTGATGTCGCCAGGCGTCGTGAAGAAGGCCACAAGCCAGCGGGCTAGTAGCCAAACAACGCGGTGAGCAGCAAAAAGCAGAAGGGCCCCACGCAGATCGTGGAGATGCTGGAGGGCTGATCTTCGGTGCTGGAGCTGCTCAGGGTCAGGGCTTCTCGGACCCCGAAGCACTCACCAGAGGGACACTCGGCGGGCTTGTTGTGAAGAAGTCGTGCAGTCTTGGCGATCGTCGGTCCCTCGAGGTCTCGTCGCACTCACGGTTCTCAGCTTGGCTGTAGAGGTGAGTAGAGGTCAGAGGTGCCAGAGAAGCCGGGTCTCGTCGAGCTGTGACGTCGGATTCCTGAGGAAGGACTTGCAGCAGACCGCAGTGTTTTTAAGATGGTGCCTGCGGATGCAGGGTGACTACTCCTTAGTCACAAGGGAGAATCTTGAAGAAGAAATCTTGAGGTGCTTTCACAGAAAGTCGTGTCTTGATTCCAAAGATGATCTAATTTGAACAGGGGGCCCGCTCCTATCTTTATACTAAGAAAAGGGGCTGACCCGGTGACTAGGTCCTGCCTATGGGTGGGACTAGGAGGGGGGTGGTTACACCCCTCTCCCATGCCGGACTTTCCCCAGGCCAGGGGCTGGTGTGCCCCTGGAACTGGTTCTGACCGGCCTATGCGTAGTGAGCACCGGGGTGCCACTCAGCAGTCACCTTCCTGTAAAGCCCTGCCTACCCAGGATACACAAAACCCTGTCTGGGATGGTGCTAGCACCGCCCCGGACAGGAAACCCTTTGTCCAAGCTCTCCTCACTGGAAGGACTCCCAGCAGCAGGAGGTCAGACTCGTGTCTGTGGTGGCAGCATCCATTTTGTGGAGCTGAGGCTTCGTTTAACTTTAACCGGGGTTCACAGTTACATACATGTCGTGTCCCTCTAGAAGGGTGGAATGCTAACCCCGTCGCCAGAATTGGCGAGGGGTTAGTATTCCAATTCGTATGACACCTTACTCGACATGTTTTGATAAAGCAATACCAAAGATAGCATAACCGCAAGGATTATAATGCACTTAAGAGTATATGGTATGCGTTATCATGGAACAGCTATTAGGACTTGGTTCCGCAAGCTGCAGACAGGCTCATCTCATGCCAGAGCACCATCTCACACGATTCTAAGCACTCTGCCCTCAGGATTGTTAAGGCCTGCCATAGGAGTGACTGATAGGAATCTGTGTGTCCATTTCTAGGGTTAGATATAGGTATACTATATCTACAGCAAAGGGTGATTACACGACTTTGCCCCAGCTGTCATGCAGCCAGTTGTGTCAAATTTAGGAGGCCAGCCAGGGGTGGCATAATACATGCTTCAGCCCCTGGTAGGCCCTGGGTACACCTATGCCCTGAGTTACAGGGTCTGATAAGGTGGCCCAGTACCAATTGGTAAATGCACCTAGGGTACACATTGTAATTTAGAGAGAGAACAGCCAGGCTGTGGGTCTGATTGGCAGGCCCACAGCCAGAGAAAGTCGTAAACCAGTGAAACAAAAGCAAAAAATCTGGGTGATCATAGGATTGCAGACCCTACTCTCCTACAAAGGTCACCAGATGATTCCATGTGCGAACACTATTTTTCATTCCTGGATTTTCCGCAAATGGGCACAGGAGCCACTAAGGCCCTGATTTAGATCTTGGCATACTGATTACTCTATCACAACGGTGACGGATATCCCGTCTGCCGAAATAAAAATCCCTTAAGAGATCAGTCACCATTGTAACAGAGGAACCAGTCTGCCGAGATCCAAATCAGGCCCTAAATGTTTGAGATAAGCAGGGACAGCCAGGGGTTTAGCTCTCAACAGTGCAACAGGTGCAGTAGCACAGGGACCCAGAACTGATGTTTCCTTTGCACATCAGTTATGGCTGATTTTCCACTGTCTACCATAGGTTGTGGGCTCCTATTTTCCTTTTATTTATTAGGGTATTTGACAACTTTGCAGCACCCCTGGGGAAAGACTGGAGAGGTTAGTACCAACTTATCTTAAATGTGGAAGTCCTTATAAACAACCATAACATGAAACATCACAATTTTTGAAGAGAAAAAGAAAGAAAATCTGTAAAATAGTAAAAGTTTAAAGATTAGCAATAATTTACGAACTAGTCATCTGGCACTGCTGAGGAAATCTGATACTACACGGGATCCTAGCTGGGATTCTAATACACTGCATAGAAGGTCACATTTAAAGTCTTGTAACACTGACAAGACACTCAAGAAAAGCTCACACTGCAGGTATCCTACAGCATGAGAACCTGTGACTGGAGGAAGTTAATAGTTCCTAGGATCACAACACAGAAAAGCCTTTCACACAGGCGCAGTAGCTACCATTGGTGCAACAGGTGCAGTGGTACCAGTGTTAGAGCCGTAAGGAGCTGGGAATAGTCTCGTATTTGGGATGTAGACTGCAAACACATCACCTGTAAGTCACATTGAGGTGGGGGCTATATTTTGTAAGGGCTCACACCCACCCCCATGCCACTGATCTGCGTAGAGCAATATTTTATTTTGATAATCTTTTTATTATACGTAAGATTATTGAACTTACAAAAAACACGTACATTGCATTCCCAATCTCTTTTTAAGGTTAGAACAGATCCATCCTGTTGCATATTACGATAATGCGATATTAACTAACCATGAACAAAACATTTAACGTTTTCCCAACTATAGGCCTCAGTATGTCTGCCATGACGTAGAGCAATATTTAACATCCTTACATTAGCCGTGGCACTGCACCTCCACCCACTACGATCCTGTGCCCTAGGGCACCTGAGAAAGGTGTTGTGCCTCATGGGTCCTGGAGGCAACGGTGCCCCAACAGTGGTGCGAATATGGGTGCCAGAACATCCCAGGGAGAAGTAGGACCCACTCAAACGAGGTTAGGATTGGAGCTGTGCTTCCGTAGAGCGGCAGAACTTCAAACATGCCTATTTTAAAGTGCAATACTCTGCTAAAACTTTTTATATTGATTTAAGGCTGAAAATGAATGATTAGGAGTAAAATAAAGTGCTGCAAAAATGCTGCTAAATTTTCATATTTGTGCCGCTAATTTTCCATATTTGTGTTGCTAAATTTACTAATCCATGCCGCAACATCCTGGGGGGATCTAAAATATATCTATCTATATATACACACACATATACATATATACACATTCATATAAAGAATACTCCTTGCTATAAAGAGGCTGAACTCAATTGAAGAGAAGACATACCGCTAGACAGACAGCTGCATCCCCACACTGCCCAGATTCCAGGCAGTAGTGATGTATGGGCACTTTCCGAGGTTGCAGCATGGCAAATTTTCTCCAATGTCTATGATGAAGAATTTCCAGTTTTGTTTGGGTTTATATACTTGTATAAATGTTGGTTCAGCAGTTTACCACGAAGATATGGAAAAAAAGGGTGCTGACAAGGTCTTCTTATGGCTGATGACATCACATGGAGTAGTGTGTGGAGCATTTCCATTGTGACGTCCTTGTCGCCGTAGGAGAGCAGAGGAGAAAAGTTTGTATAATGCTGTGCACTGGATAATTCAAAAGGTGAGGAATCCACCGGCAGATGTATCCATCAGAAACAAAAGTGTTGCGGAAACCGATCTAGCAACAGTGGTTTGTGACTGCGGTTCCTTCCCTGCCTTGACTAAGCCACAAGCAACCAATCAGTCTTTCGAATGTCCTATGTAGGTAAAATTTGAGACACTATTTGATATCAAGGGCATATGCAACGCCCACTCTGCTGGTGTAGTTGGATTCAGGAAGAAACATCGGAGTATAACTGGCTGGTGAAACGGAAATAGAACTTTAGGAATAAAGGTGGGATTGGTCCAGAGAGTCACAAAGTCCTGAACTGAAGAATTTTTTTTTGCTAGTGAATGACTATTTCACCAACCCGCCTCGCTGAAGTGAGAGGCTAGGAGGAGATCTACCTTCCATGTGAGGAATTTCAACTCAGTTCTGTGAATTGGCTCAAATGGTTGCTACATCAATTGTGCAAGAACATGTTAAGTATCCATTCCAAACGGGGTGCACCCACCGGAGGGAAGGCATGGAAAAGACATTTCAAAAATTGTTTCACCAGACATGGGGCACTGAGGGAATGAGCCCGAGCGTCTCTTCTGTACTGAGAGAAGGAGGCAAGGTTCACTTTGACTGAAGAAAATGTAAGGCGGGATTTTGCTAAGGAGAGTAGGTATGACAAAATCGTTGCTGGGGAAGCTTAAAACTGGTGTAAATTGTTTCGTTGACACCAAAAGCAGAACTATTTCCATTTAGGCCTGTACATTTTGTTAGTTCTTTTGGCTCTAGACCTTGCAAGGATGTCCCTGCACTCCTGAGAGATATTCATGTCCCCCAAGAACTCAGGAGCCAAGCGTGCAAGTGAAGACATCTGGTCAGAATTAAATACCTACCCCTGGTCAGGAGAGATGGTGATGGTTGCAGGCTTATGGGCCTGGAATCTGAGCTGGAAGTTCAGGGAACCAATGTTGCCTCTGCCACCTGGGGGCTATTGGTATCAGGCTGCACCGCTCCTCATTTTGGTAAATATCCTGGGGATCAATGGGATGGGGGGTAAGGCGTAGGCATATCTCCCTGACCATCACATCCAAACTGCATTCCCCAATGACCCTGGGAGAGGGAACCTGCTGGCAGAGAGGTCTAGCGCTGGACTTCCTCACAGTGCAAACACCCTGTCCAGTTGCTGTTGATTCAGTTCCTATTTGTGGCAACTGTCTGTTGCTCTGCTGAGGGCAACTACTATGGCGTTGTGTAGCCTGGGGACATGTTACACCTTGAGAGATCTAGAATGTTCCGTTGTCCAAACGCACAGTTTTTGCGCTTCCTGTTTATGTAGTACATGCTAGTCATATTGTCCGAACAAACCAGCTCTGAGTCACCTGCTATTCTTGGTAAGAAAGCCTGTAGGAAGAGGAATATGGCTTTTTATTTCGAGACTGTTGAAGTGTTTCAGTTTTTGAGTATAGGGCCATTTGCACTGAATCTGGCGATATTGTAGATGGTCTCTCCTGCTTTCCATGGAGGCATCCGATGTTAGAATAAAATCTGGAATCACGTTAAGGTAAAGCCTTTCGAGAGATTTGGCCTGTGGTACCACCATTGCAGGGCTTCCTTCATGACCGGAGTGATAAGTAGCATGTCTACGAAGAATCCAGACGTATGCAGCCACGAACATCGAAGCTCCACCTGAAGTGGTCTTACCTTTAGCCTGGCCAGTGGGACGAGGTCTATCGCTGATGAGCACATGCCTAGGATTTGTACTTAAAGAAATTGACCGTTTTCTTGAAATGGTCAGCGCTAGTTGCTGCAGATGGACTTGTCGTTTGTCTCAGAGGAAGTCTTTGCACCGGACTGTGTCTAACCTGGAGCCCAGAAACGATATGGCTTGGCTGGGAAGAAATGATTTGTCGTGATTCACTGTCAGTCGTAGACTGTGGAGCAGCTGAAGACAAGTCTCTGAAGTCTTGGATGATTTGTGCTTTTGGTGCTTTCAGCAGCCAGTCGTCCGATTAGGGGACTACTTAGTGACCTTGCAGAGTTGCAGCTTCTAGGGCGAGGCACTTGGTAAATATCCTTGGTGAAGATTTGAGGCAGAAGGGGAGGACCTTGAATTGGTAGTGGCTACCAGCTACCATAAACCTGTGAAATTTTCGATGTTTGACGAATGGGGATGTGGATGTTTGCTTCTTACAGATAGAGGGCGGTCATTAAGTTCTTTGTTGAGGCGATGCAGGATATCGGCCAGTGTTAACCATCAACGTCTGCTTCCTTAGGAATTTGTTGAGCTTCCTAAGGTCAAAAACCCAGATTTATTTTTTTATAGAAACAAACAAGGGTAGAAACCTTGTTCCCTTTGCAGCAATGGGACCAGTTTTATTGCCCCTTTAAAAAGCATGACCTTGGCCTCTTTGTGTACAAAGTGAAGATGAGGGGGAGGGGCTCCCCTAGGTGGAGTAGTGGGGGGTCTCCCTGAACTCGAGGGTATGGAGAAAGGCTACTAGATCCAATACCAATTGGTCCGTAGTTATGTCCTTCCACTGTTGTAAATAGTTGGAAATTCTCGCACTCAAGGAGGATGGGAAGCTGGTATCAGATTTGTTTGACGTTGTCTCAGCAATGGGTGGGTGTTCTCTTGCGGGCCCCCTGGCGAGAGAAACTAGCCATTGACGGTGGACGGTATGTAGTAGGTTGGTAGTTTTGTCTGTATTGTGGCCTATAGGTCTGTTATTGTTGGGCCCTTTGGAAGCTGCGTTCTCTGGCTCGTCTAAATGGTAATTTTCTGTACTGCAGGGTGCCTAATGATTTTGCAGTGTCTTTCTTTATTGTTAGGAGTGCCTCATTGATGTGTCTGTCAAAGAGTCCCTATCGAAAGCCATATCCAGTACTTCGTTTGGACTTCTAGTCTGAAGGTGGTGGTGGTGGTGGTCCTTAACCTCGCCTTGCGTTTTAACACTGCAGCACGTGCTAGTTACCGAAAACCGACGTTGGCTTTGTCCATTGTGCAGTCAATAGTTTCTGATGCTCCGCACTTTCCCTCCAATAGGACTCTCGTGGCTTCTTGGCTTCTAGAATAAGGTTTAACAGACGCCAAATCAGACCACATCTGTCATACCAGCCAATTATTGCCAATGCATTAGCTGCCCGAACCGTGATTGCTGCCAAATTGGAGTACAGTTTCCCATAATGTTCAACCTACGCCCTTCCTTATCAGGCAGAGTTGAAATGGGAGTGACAGGATTCTTGGATCTTCTTTGTGCTGCCTGTGAGATGACTGAATCTGGTCTTGGGTGACCTGTGAGGCAAGATGGGGAATCCTCTGGCTCTGCATTTTTTAATCAATCGGAAGGGGCACAGGAGGTATTGTAGCCGGCGTTTTCATAATTTCACTCCCTCCTGCCAGATGTAATCTATTATGGGAATGGAGCATACAGATTCTGGTTTGCTCCTTAAAATCATAAAGGAATCAGTCCGGTTTCTTTAATGTCCCTGGCGGGTGGAACCTGGTGGTTGCTCTCACCATTAGATTATGGACCCCTTAAATTTCTGGGGGTGGTTTGGGGGGGTTTTGGGTGGGTAGGGGGGAGGGGGCAGATTTATTTGCTGGATGATGTGGAGAAGAAAGTGTGTGGATAATCTAGTCATCCCAAGGATCTGGAGGCGGTATGGGATCCAGTATTTCACAGCGATTAGTGGGCGAGGCATGATACTAGGAGTCAATGGTGGTGGCAAACTCTGTATACATGGGTGCTACGACTCAGAAGAAAGGGGTTTGTTGGTCACCCAGGGGTGGATAATCAGCCACCATTGCCTGAAGATCCTGGATGAGAGAAGGTGGTAAATGTGACATGTCTCTGGGGTGAGGCTCAGGAAGGGAGCTGTAAGGTTAGTAATGATTAAGTGGAGCTGATAATACTGGTCATCATCCTTGTAGTCAGTCATCATCCGGACATTGAACATGTCCCTCAGACGAGCCATGAGCTGGCCATCGTCCTCGGAGCCTATCAAATTTAACAGGAGGAGGCAAAGGTGACACCGTGCAGAGTGAAGTTACTTCTGGTCCCAGGAAAGTTTTGGGAACTTTACGGATGTTTACCATTGTCGACAGAGTTGCAGTCATCTGTATTGGAAATTCCTTAGTCTACAGTATTGTCATCGGCTGGGTCTTTGTCAACTTAATGAAGGTAGTCAGCACTGTCATTGTCTACGATGCGGTCATCAGCAGTATGCTCACCGTCAAACGATTTTATAGGTTTTTAGAGATACTCGTCAACGGTATCGGACCGGTGCTAGCTACCGATTTAGTTCCTGCCGTCTATGGAGCGGATGAGGAGATGGTGGTACGGGTCATAGTATACAAGCGTGATGCAGTGGATGGTGTCAACAGTTTCTTGTATGATCTGTGCCTCAGAATGTGAGAAAGGTTTGAGGATGGTCTTTCTTTTCTCAAAGGTGTAGAAGGAAAAGAAAAAGTAGTGAGGAGACTGGGGATTTTCTCTATAGGGTTCTTACTTTAATGGGAGGGTTTGCGATGTTTCCTACCCTCTCCAGCAGTACCTTCTTGGGATCTGGCACTCTTGGAAGGCCTAGAAGATCCATCTCTCCCCTCTGATGGCATTTTCTGTTAGGCGTCTGGAGCCATAATAGCAATCTCCCATCTCTATCCTGCAGAGTTTGTAAAGAAAGGGCAACAAATCTTGCATTGTCTTACCTCATTCTTGGGACAAAGGCAGTATATACAATCATTGTGAGCATCATCCACATGAATTCTTTTCCTGCCAGAGGTTTTACATGGGTGGAAAAAGCCTTTATTTTTAATCAGACATGATAGTACAGCTTGTTATTCTAGGATAAAATACAGTAGAGACTGAAGAAAACAGAGTAGACTCAGGGAGACTCCCTTCACACACGACGTACGGTGAAAATCTGAGGGAACTTCTGCTTGGAGTGTTCTGGAGGGTACTGACTGCTGATTGGGTGTTTGGTCCATAAGAAAAAAAAACAAGAAGGCTATTAAATTCATGGCCTGCCATTATAGCCTATGGCAATTGTTGACAAGTGCTTGATTAGGTTACCGTGGGACTCCCATCTCGCCAACAGGGAATGATTTAAGCATGTGAATCTATGAAAGACAGCCCAATACTGGATAAGATCATTCTAGTGTGGTCAAAGAAGTTTCTGTATCTACTCTACGGAGTGACCAGAAAGTAAAATCTGGCAAACCGATTGGCCCGATGTTATGGGAGCCCATGAAGGGGGCTAAGGGACAGTCTACTTATGACCTGAGGGGTTGGAGACACTAAAGAGTGGGGACCTGTGAAGAGTCGAGGTCTGTTTTGGTTGTCCAAGCCACATGGCTTCCAGAAGCTCAGCCACAACCTTGTCTTTTGGCCTCTACTGTATGTACAGCCATAGTCCTAGCTAGTCTGTCTTGAGTGGTGGCAAAAATATCTTGAGTGATAATCATACTGGGACATTCCCGAGTCATGAAACGTAGAACCAGGTTGTCTATATTGTAAAGCCCCATGGTACTCTGCTAGCTCGGATTCAGTTTTGGTGTTTTGCAGAGTATCCTCTACATGCTTCCCAGACAGTGAAGGAAGGCTAGGTGTAAAGTGGGTTTTGTCGTAGACAGTGGGAGGACAAACATCCTTGAACTCGTCATTGATGGTGTTGCTGTTGACAATGGACTCATTGAAGGTACCGTAGTCAAGTACTTGGTCATCGAATAGGATCTCTTCACTGCCTACAACAAGGCTCTAAAATAACGAAATGAGATCTCAAAGAGGTGGTTGTCAACCATGTGGGTTTCTGCTTTGCTGTGGGCAAGTATGACTGCACCGTTAACTGAAAACAGCTTCAAAGGAACTGGATGTTCACACTTTATGGAGTAAGTTCAGAGTTACCCTTTAGAGGAGTTAGCTGCAGGCATTTTAGGTTTAAGTCCAGATCTGATCGTGGAAGTGCTTGGTGGAGCACTTTTCCCTGAATCATCCCCTAGGAGGGCACATCCCTTTCCATTCTCCAATCTATCTTCTAGAGTCTTTGAAGTAAATGTTTTACAGATGTCACAGTGTGAAGCCTTGTACGCTAGTTGCAGGTAATATACTGTCCAGGTGGATCGTCAGATATTCTGACCACATGTAGAGCAGGATTGGAAGAGTTTTTTTCTGTCAGCCATGATGGCAGTGATAGAAAAAGGGTCTACCTGGGCAGGAAAGAGGAGATTTTTCCTCAGACTCACTCCAAAAAATGTAGTGATCTGAAAGCTGAAGATGGGATTGGTTTAAGTCAATTGCGGACCAGGAAATATCTGCAGATAAGGTCACATAAAGGCTGGCACAGAGCTCTTGAGGACTCCCTAGCACACTACATGTAGTAGACATCTGAGCAATGGTGGCCTCTAGGGAATGTAGGAGAGGTTAGCACCTCCCCTCACCGGCTGAAGTTTGGGTTCATTCAAATTAGGTAGATGCGCTACTAAGTATACAGTGTAGTTGAGGTCTCTGGTCATTTTAACACAATACACTTCTGTTTAAAAGTCACAGTGGAATTCCAGTCTGACGATTGGGAATGAATCAAACATGAAAACATATGAAAAATCCAGGGCTGGAGATCAGGCGACAATTACCACTCTGCAGAATTAACAACCATTATTACCACAATCAATAACTGCAACCACGATCATCACTAATTGTCCATCACCACCACAACCAAACTCCACCTATAACCGTATCAATTACCAAAACTACCACTATGACCATTAGCAATACTACAACGATCGCCACACTCATCACCACTTTGAACACCCCTATCAGCAACAACACAGTCACTGCTACAGCAATGTGTGTGTGAGAGGGAAGTGTGAGAGTCAATGAATTACTACAACGTGCAATTAAAAAATGTCTAAACCAAATAGTCTGGTCACTGCTTGTTAATGTTTTCTCACAAGTTTTGTGGACAACAGCCCAAACTAAAATGGCCATCTGGATTTAACAGGTCCTTGTAGTACTTCAGTTTTAAAAATTATTACCACACTTGCAGGTGAATCTTACATTATAAAAACTTACTTTGAAATTCTTTAACACAATCATTGCTCTGCTTGCTTACAAAACTATGGATACCATTCAGAAGTCTTAAACAATGATAACATTCATACCCACCACTGAAACACAATAGTCCATTTCAGTTTCAGAAGTCTCAAAATATTTGTGGACCAGCTCTGGTTAACTTACTCAATTTTCAAGCGGGGCCCCAGGAATACAGAAGCAATGCGTGGAATCTTGGAATTGTCAGCAGCTGATAATTACTCTGGGCAGCATTCCAGCCTAAAGTTTTTTCGCTCACTAGGAAACTCCGGACAGAGACCTGTCATACGCAACTCAGTTTTGTCGAAATAAGGGTGTTGTATTGAGAAAAACAAAATGGTGAAGGTGGAATGCTTGAATAATCTCAGCCACTGGTAATTTGTCTGGGCCACATCCCACTTCTTCATTGGTTTATCCACTATGCCACTCTAGACAGACTAGCCTCAAGCAAATCAGTCTTATTTATTCCTAGAGGAGATCTTAATTCATGCTGGAGCAGTACAGAGCTGGTCATAGAGACTTACCGGTTGCATAGTGGGCAAGATTCAATGGACTTGAATGCAGGTCCAAGAAACTGCCAGTGGCTGAGATAAAGTAAAGGATTTCATTAATCACCTTTGTTTTTTTCAATGTATATGCCCCATCAGTGACTGGTAATCCCATATGTGCGTCTGAAGTTCACTGTGCCACAAGACTCTAGCTATACAATTCTTGCAAGGTCTAAGTAGGCCAAATCTGGTACGGGGTGGCTTTGCCATTTACTGCTAATTTGCAAACAAACATATCAATTAACAGCATGCTCAAAAATCCTGAACACATTTTGATAGTTCTATAGTGTACATGGTCCAAACGTTTTAAAGCCCTGTATTTGGAAGTTTCTCAAGGTTCTGACATTTCTAATTTTAGTGCTGTTAATCGTAGGCAATACATTGATCACTGCTGAAAGATCAGATGCGTCCATCTCCATTCTTTGGTGTCTGTGCCAATGTTGCTAGCAAGAGACAGTACAGTAGCACGACTATCCACAAACTCAAACTTCAATTCATACACTCAGCCAATCACTTCCTGCATCCCATACAATGCCCATATAGCACATTGTCCTACAGTACTTCATCCATTCACCAATCAATCGAGTCATGCATCCAGGCGGTCATCCATCGCTGTGCTCAGTCTCCCAATCATTCGTGCACTCATCTGTCCATTCAACATTTTCACAGTAGTAACGTTACATTTCCGTTGCTTGTTTGTGTGCTCCATCTTAAAAGTGTTTCCAAATTTGACTGATGTGAGAAAGTGCCATCTTTCCTGCATGGTATGCCCCCACTTCTTGCTGAATTGCTGATGTACTTTGGTTGAGTGTGCCCTGGACTCCTACCAATCAGGTGCCTGTGCTCCTTCCCTGAAACGGTGTTGAAACCAAACCCAATTGGCATCTTTGGCCACAGGTCAGCCCCTGGTAAATGGTACCCTAGGATCTGACCAGAGAAGACCCCTAAGGGCTGCAGCACCTATTGTGCCACACTTAGGGGCACTGTACCCTGACCCACACACTGCATGTATCAATTTTATTCTAGAACACACTAGATGTTGTAATTAGCTCTTGCTGGATTTGCTAATCCAGCAAGAGCTAATTACATCTAGTGTGTTCTAGAATAAAATTGATACATCTTTTTTGCTCTTGTAATGAATTGGCTCTCTTC
The DNA here is from genome assembly GCF_964263255.1 of Lissotriton vulgaris. Taxonomy (NCBI): domain Eukaryota; kingdom Metazoa; phylum Chordata; class Amphibia; order Caudata; family Salamandridae; genus Lissotriton; species Lissotriton vulgaris. The sequence continues at coordinate 198,070,485 of NC_141694.1, read as the reverse complement.
ATGAAAATAATTTTGACTATGAAATGGTTTAATATATTGCAAATTTGTTGTACTGCAATGTGTATTGTTTGTTGGATGTAATATTGATGTTTTTCTTTTGGATATTTTCGTAAAGTATTTCGTGTCAATTGTTGTTGAATAAGATTGCTAATAATTTTTTGTATTGTGTATTCTCTTTCTGCCATTTAAGACAACATTTTTTGTATTAAGAAAATGACTAAAAGGTATAAATAAATGTACTGGACCAGATTTATTGAAATTGTTTATTTGGTCCTCAATCATAAGTACACTGAGAAGGGGGCAATTTTTGTATGTTAGTATCTTTCAGCCCAGCACTGAACCTGAAAAAGAATTATAACCGTGATTTACTATTAACTCAATTTTCCTCCATAGGAATTCTTTTAAGTGTCAACTTTCCAAACTTAAAAATATTCCTTAAAAATCGCCTGTATAACAAAAATGATTTCTTTCAACTGTTTACAGGTAATGCACCAGGGCTGAATCCAGGATCCAGCCCAGAGTTAGAAAAATATACGTAAAGTGATTTTATTGCATTTACTTAAAACATCCATTCGGCATTAATGATGAATTTTGTTTAAACTTGTGTTGCATATTGCAACAAATGTAACCATTACATTTAAAAGTCAACTGCTATTTGAAAATATTCAAATGCAACATCTCAGTCTGAGAAAGTATTTAAGATACCTACTGTGGTTCTAAAATAAAGTAACTATATATTTTTATATACAAAACAATTGGCCTAGAGTTCAGTTCTTGAGTGTGTGAGACCATTTGCTGACAGTGTGTACAACAAATGCTTTACACTGTCCTCTGACACTGCCTTACTGATCGAGCAACCTACCACTTGAGTTATATCAAACTTTAGCCTCTGCCATACCTCTGGGGGCTGTGGATTTTGTGCACACTGTACCTTACTTTGGTCCAGTATATACAAAGCCACTTTCTTTCAACTGCTTTTCTTTTTTACGTTTATTCTTCAGCTTAGTGCAGTACTGTACATACATAGCAAGTGTTCAGTTACATAGTATATAGCACATCAGGTCATTTAAATAGTACAGATATCACAATAGGAATATGCTACTTACCAGTATGCATCTGTTCTTGGCATGTAGGGCTGCTGACATTCATATCCGTGCATAGATCGCCGCCTAGTGTTGGGTCCGGATGATTGCACATTGTTGTCCTGGAAGAGTCTTCGAAGTATCACGAGATAGGTGGCTCCTCCCCTGGACTACAGTGCGCATGGGCATCCTCTCCATCCTTGGATTGTTTTTCGCCATTGTGGCAGAGATGGTGTTGTACAGAAAGAGATGTCCATGCAAGAAAGTGTCGGTTAGAATGAATGCTACAGCTGCGACAGGCACCGGGAAGGAGGGTGGGCGATATGAATGTCAGCAGCCCTACATGCCAAGAACAGATGCATACTGGTAAGTAGCATATTCCGTTTGAGGCATGTGGGCTGCTGAATTCATATCTGTGCATAGCATGTATAGCAGTCTCTCCCTTAGCGGTGGCTACCTGTGCCAGCTGCAGCAGTCTGAAACAGAGTTTATAGAACAGCCTGTCCCACAGCAGCTTGCTGTTTTGAGTGTACATCAACACAATAGTGTTTTGTGAAAGTATGTATGGTTGTCCATGTGGCTGCTTTACACATTTCTTCTAGAGGAATGTTTCCTAGGAAAGCCATGGATGCCCCCATTTTGCGAGTAGAATGCGCTCTTGGGGAACTGTTAAAGTGCTTTTTGCCTTAAGATAACATATTTGAATGCACTTAACAATCCATCTGGCTAGCCCTGATTTAGAGATAAGGTTGCCTTTGTGTTGTGGTGAGAAAGCAACAAACAACTGTTTTGTCTTCCTGAAATCTTTTGTCCCGTCTATGTAATAATGGAGAGCCCTCTTAACATCTAGTGTGTGTAGAGCCCTTTCAGGAACTGACTGTGGGTTTGGGAAGAACACTGGAAGTTCTATTGTTTGATTGATGTGGAAGTGGGATACCACTTTTGGCATGAATTTAGGGTTTGCCCTAAGCACGACCCTATTTGCGTGAATTTGGAAGAATGGTTCTTGAATAGTTAGGGCTTGCAGCTCGCTAACTCTTCTAAGCGAAGTAATCGCTACGAGAAAAGCCACCTTCCATGTTAAAAATTGTATTTCACACGAGTGTGAAGGTTCAAAATGTGGTCGCATTAGTCTGGTTAAAACAACGTTTAGGTTCCACACAGGTAAAGGTGGGTGTCTTGGGGGGGGGGGGGAGGGGATCACTCGTTAAAGCCCCTCCATGAATGCTTTAATTGCAGGCACTCTTAATAGCGAAAGGTGTTGCCTGTTCTGAAGGTAAGCTGCTATGGCAGCTAAGTGAATCCTAATGGATGTATAGGCTAGATTGCAGCGGTGTAGGTGCAAAAGATAGCATATGATATTTTGAGTTGATGAGTCTAGTGGGTTTATGTCATTGTTGTCAAGGACGCAATTCAGCCATTTTCAGCGAGTGAACTATGGGCGCTCAACCCCGGTCAGACAGCTTTTAAAATGGGTATTAAAAAATGTGTGAAAACGAAATCTCTTATTATGGATAAAGCACACTTTTCAAAACGCAGCCACGCTTGGGCCCTGTTAAACTCATACAGCCAGTTAGTCCCTGCCTCTTACTTGGCCTGCACATACACGTATCTTAAACGCAGTTTTACCGCTATCAGAATAGGTAATTGGCGATTTCTGCAAGATCTACCTGCATGGCGACGCACGGCAGAGGACGTAACTTGCAGATGATGTGGCAAAGTAGCTGGAACTCTGATGCATGTGGTCTGCCTCTGCCCAGCCTTTAACTCCGAACGCAGGTCCAAACTTAAAGCTGATTGGAACAACCTGGGCGTCCGATCCTGCAGGCAAGCGATTATAGTGGCCTTGAACCCCGAAAATAGCTCCTTAAAGAACAAGTTACTTACCTTCGGTAACGATATATCTGTAAGAAACATTGGATAGTATTAGATTCCTTACCTTAGAATATCCCCAGGCGTCAGTCTGGATCCGGAAACTTTTGCGTAGCAGTACCCCTGCGCGTCGGTAGGCGTCGTCTGCAGGCGTCCCCTGCGGCTCAGCATCAGTCGTCGGCGTCGTGCGCCGTGATGACGTCGCTGGAGTTTATAGACGCCGCCTCCACGCGCTGACGTCAGTTCTTTTTTCCGCGCCAGTTAGCGCAGATCCGAAGAGCAGTACTCCGGTCTTTTGACCAAGTTTTGTTAAACTTCTTATAACTTTTTTGGTGCCGGTAGGATGCCCGGTTTCAAGAATTGTGACGGTTGTGACTGCACGATGTCGGTCACGGACCATCACCGACTGTGCCTCCGGTGCCTGGGCCCCGACCACATATCGCAACCTTAACCGAACTGGGTCATGCCAACGCTCCCCCCCCCTATATTTTTTAATCCTGATGTTCTTAACAATAGCTTTTAACTTTGAGGGGGGACAAAATGAAATCCTATAATTGAATTAGGACTGTTGGCGGTTCTGCACATGTATGGCATCATGGGCAACGGGTATTTTATAAAAGGGTTGATGGGAAAAGTATCTTACACAATAAGTCCTAATCTACTCTTTTTTCATCATTTTTGCCTTGTGTATTTATTTTTGTTTTAAACTGTTCTGGATTAAGGAGGCCCAAGAGCGGATAACCTTTTACACTGCCGCATATCAACGGTTACATGTTTTCTTCTTTTTAACAGTCGCTGTAAATTGTAAACTTTGTAACTTCTTTTAAAGATATATGTTTATATCTAAATAACGATTTTTTTGATTTTTTGGGGGATTTTTTATCATTGTTGTTACAGTAAATGACAAAACGTTTCCACTTTGCCACATAGCATGCTCTTGTGGTAGGTCTTCTTGCCGCTTAGATAATGTTCATGCAGCCAGGAGGTAAGTTTAGGTAGCCAAACTCTAGGACTTCATGAGCCAGATTGCAAAGTTCAGCTGCTGCGGATCTGGGTGCTGAATGTCCCCATGGCTCTGCGTTAAGAGACTGGGTGTTAGTTTTAGTCTTTGATGAGGCACCACGGAAAGTTCTAGGAACGTGGTGTACCACGGTTGCCTCGCCCATGTTTGAGCAATAAGGATTAGCGTCATGGAGTGCTGGCCCAGTTTTCATTCCACTAGCGGTATCAACGGTGCTGGTGGAAAAGCGGAGGCAAATTTGCCTGACCGGTTCATCCATATCGCATTGCCCTGAGACTGTGGATGTGGGGACCTTGCGGCGAAGTGCTGGCATTTTGCGTTTTCTTTTGTGGCGAACAGGTCTATCTCTGGTTGTCCCCACTGTTGGAAGTATGGTTGAAGCACTGTGGGATGAATCTCCCACTCGTGCATCTGTTGGCTTTGTCTGCTGAGCAGATCCGCTATTTGATTGTCCTTGCCTGGGAGGTGTTCTGCCATGAGAAAAATGTTTCTTTGAATGGCCCACTTCCACATGCTCTGAGCTAGATGTGACAGCTGTGGAGAGTTTGTTCCTCCCTGTTTCTGTATGTAGTACATCGCAGTCATGTCCGTCCAGATCAACACGGTCTTGTTGCAGAGATGTACTTTGAAAGCTTTCATTGCCATAAAAATTGCCATCAGCTCCAGTAGGTTGATGTGAATTTTCTTTTGCTGCGTGGTCCATAAGCCCTGCACTGTGTGGTGGAGGACATGGGCTCCCCACCCTATCAGGGATGCGTCCGTCGTTAAGACTATTTGTGGTACAGGCTCTTGGAACAGTCGTCCCTAGCAAAGGTTTTGTGGATTCCACCAATGCAGAGAGTTGTATGCACGACTGGTCACCAACATTAGGTCGCTTAATTGTCCTTGAGCCTGGTTCCACTGACGTGCTAGGCACTCCTGCAGCGGACGCATGTGTAGTCTTGCGTGAGGGACTATGAAAATGCATGAGGCCATCATGCCTATTAGCTGCATAAACACTCGGGCTGGGAGCGAGTGTTGGGGCCTGAACCTTTGGATTAGCATCCGAATGCTGTTTATTCTGACACAATTTGGTTGTGCTTTCCCTGCCAGAGTGTCTATAGTCGCTCAGGTATTATTGTACGTGGGCCGGCTGAAGATGGGACTTTGGATAGTTCAGCGAGAAACCTAAACTGTGCAGGAGGTGAATAGTGCGCGACATGTGGCTAGCACATTGCTGGGCTGACTGTGCTTGTATCAGCCAGTCGTCCAGATATGAATAGACATGAATATGCTGTCTTCACAGATGTGCAGCTACTGTCGCTAGGCACTTGGGGAAAAACTCTTGGGGCTGTTGTCACCCCAAAAGGAAGGACTTTGAATTGGTAGTGCTGATGTTGTATTGTAAACCAGAGATACTTCCTGCGTGCTGGGTGTACTGGTATATGGAAATATGCGTCTTTGAGGTCTAGTGTTGCGAGGAAGTCTCCTTGACGCAACAGTGGTAGCACCTGCTGTAGAGTGAGCATGTGGAAATGCTCTGATAAAATGTATCGGTTTAGGGGCCTGAGGTCCAAAATTGGTCTGAGACCCGTCATTTTTGGGGATTAGAAAGTACAGTGAGTACACCCCTGTACCCTGGTGTTCTAAGGGTACCAGTTCTATGGCCCCTTTTTGTAGCATGCAGATGACTTCCTGCTGCAATAAAAGTAGGTGTTCTGCAGACATAGGACTGTCTTTGGGGAATGTTGGGTGGGGTGGAGGTCAATTCTAGGCAATAGCCATGCTCGATAATTTGCCTTACCCACTTGTCTGTGGTTATGTTTTCCCAGACTTGCAGGAACTGCTGTAATCTTCCCCCGACCGGTGTTACATGGTCTGGGGGTAGTGACAGAAAGTCACTGTTTGGTATTTGTAGAGGATCTGGTGGTGTTATTCCCTCGTCCTCTACCCTTGCTGTTATTGCCACGGTATCCACCTCTACTGTTCTTGTTGTAGATGTTTTGCGTGTTCCCCCTGTTGTATGAGGTTTGCTGTGTTGAGCCTGCTCTTGCAGCTCCTCTGTTGCCTGAGCGACAAAAGGAGCCACCTCTGTATTGTTGTGACTGCAAGGCTCCCATAGACTTGGCAGTCTCGGTGTCCTTTATTTTGTCTAGTATTGTGTCCACATTAGGGCCAAACAAATAATCAGGGTTCACGGGTTGATTGAGTAAAGTGCTCTGAACCTCATTTTTAAACCCAGATATGCGGAGCCACGCAGGTCGTCCAAGCAGGACACTGGTATTGATAGCTCTGGCTGCTGTCTGCCGCATCTAGCGAAAACTTGATGGAGGCGTTCGATATGAGCTTTCCCTCTTGTATTAAGTATTCTGTCTGTTCCTTATAAAGGTCAGGCAGATGCTGGAGAATCTGCTCTAGTATGTCGTAATGGGCCCTGTCATACCTGGCTAACAGGGCTTTTGTGTTTGAAATTCTCCATATGTTAGCTGCTTGAGCAGCAACCCTTTTGCCTGAGGCCTCCAGAATCTTAGACTCCTTGTCTGGAGGTGAAGGTTCGCCAGTAGTCTGCGAATGGGCACGTTTGCGTGTATTGGATACTACCAGAGTCTAAAGGTAGCTGTCCCTTAATGTAGGTAGGGTCCACTGGTGCTGGCCTAGATTTCTTCTCTATCCTGGGGTTAATGACTCGTGCCCTGGTTGTTTCCTTAAATATGTCCCCTGCGTGTTGAAGCACCCACTTTACCATTGGCAATGTTTTCAGTGATCTTTCAGAGGTGTTGAAAGTATCAAAAAGGAAGTCTTCCTCAATGGGGTCTGCATGCATTTCCACGTGGTGGTTGTATGCTGCTCTTTCTAGCAATGCATTGAAAACAGCTGTGTTCTCTGTAGGCAAAGTTTTTACAGGGTATGCAGTATTGTTTTGCATGGGTTGAGAGTCCACAGGATCTACAGGGTCAGACCATTGTTGCGTTTGGTTGTCCTGGTCATTGTCCACAGGATAATTACAAAGTTCATTATCCTCATATTCCACATCCTCATCTGTGTGTTTGGGAGAATATCTGTAAGTCTCTTGCACCTGTGGTCTGATAGGCTCAAAGAGAGTAGGAGATGTAGAAGAGTCTCTTTTCTTCTTTAGTGGTATTTTATAGGTTTCAGCATAAGTGTCTGGTCTGATTTTCCTTTTTAATAGAGTAACTCTGCCAGTATTGGGGTCGACGTACAGCTTTGATTGTTCTTCTGTTGAGGACTCTTGCTCTTCATGTGCTTGAGCTCTTTTCCCATTTATTGCCTTCTTTGTTGGCGTCGGGTCAATTTCAGTCGTTGGTTCGACCGTTTTTTGCCTCATGTGCGTAGGAAGTCCAAATTTTATCGGTCCGAGGGACTTTTGTGCCTCCACAGTCTTTTTCGGCTGGATGAACTTCTTCGGTACCGAAGTGGTTATCGATCTGACCGTTTTCTTTGGTTCGATAATCACTTTTTGGCCTTGTGTCTTCGAAGCCTGCTGCTTCGGAGCGATGAGTTGTTGCCTCGGCTCGACTGAATCCTTCGCCTCGATCCTTGCCTTCGGGTCGAGTGTCCTTGTTTGCACAGTCTTCGGCTTGTCGACTTTCTGCTTCGGTTTGACAACCATCTTCTTTATGTTGCCTGGTGTCGACATCGATCTTGTCGGTTCGACGGCCTTCAGCTTAGGCATGTCAAAGGTGTACTTGCTCTCGGCTCGACAACCCCCATATGCGACCCAGCCGGGTCGACAGCCATTTTGTTTTTGGTCAGCACCGATGGATCTGCACCTCTTGGTCCGAAGACTGTAAAGTCTATCAGTTTCGGTTTCTGTTTTGCTTCCTTCACTTTGTTTCGATATTACCGAGGAATGGGAATGTTGCAGTGATGGCTCTTGTCTTATCGATTCTATAGCCCCGCAATTCAGCCCGGCTAAGAATATGTTAGGATCTTGGCTAAGGCCTTCCGGCGATTCCTCGACCTGAGCCTCTGGAAGCGTATCAGTAACAGTACTGGGCTTCGTACTCACGGTTGGCCCCGTGTCCTCGCCGGAGTCGTCCTCGACGGCTCCAATGCCTGGATCGTCGTCCCCTACTTAGACGATGTCATCTTCGTCGACGTAGTAGTTGGAGTCATGATCCGACCCCTGCTCCGACTGTTGGTCTGAGTCCTCAGCTTCGACGACTTCTTCGTCGTCTTCAAAGATGTTCTCCGGCTCAGGCGCTGGCTTCTGCATAGTCTGCCTCGCTGCTCTTCGAAGCGTCTTCTTCGATCGAAACTGCGCATAAGCTAAGCAGTCTGCTTCATTGTGTTCCGGAGATAAAGGGATATGCTACTTACCCGTATGCATCTGTTCTTGGCATGTAGGGCTGCTGACATTCATATCTGTGCATACATCACCGCCTAGTGTTGGGTCCGTATGATTGCACATTGTTGTCCTGGAAGAGTCTTCGAAGTATCATGAGATGGATGGCTCCTCCCCTGGACTACAGTGCGCATGGGCATCCTCTCCATCCTCAGATTGTTTTTCGCCATTGTGACAGAGATGGAGTATGATACAGTAAGTGATGTCCATGCTTGAGATTAATTCGGAGTGCTACAGCTGCGACAGGCACAGGGGAGGAGGGAGGGCAATATGAATGTCAGCAGCCCTACATGCCAAGAACAGATGCATACTGGTAAGTAGCATATTCCGTTCGAGGCATGTGGGCTGCTGAATTCATATCTGTGCATAGAATAAATAGCAGTCTCCCCCTTAGCGGTGGTTGCCCGTGCTAGCTGCAGCAGTCTGAAAAAGAGTCCTGAGAACAGCCTGTCCTACAGCAGCTTGCTGTTTGGAGTGTACATCCACGCAGTAGTGTTTGGTAAATGTATGTATGGTGGACTATGTGGCTGCTCTACATACATCCTCTAGAGGAATGTTACCTAGGAAAGCCATGGATGCCCCTAACTTGCGTGTTGAATGAGCTCTTGGGGGAACTGTTAATGTGCATTTAGCTTTTTGATAACAAATCTGTTTGCACTTAACAATCCATCTGGCTATACCCGATTTGGAAATGGGGCTGCCTTTGTGCTGTGGTGAAAAGGCAACAAACAGTTGCTTAGTCTTTCTGAAATCCTATGTCCTGTCTATGCAATACAGGAGAGCTCTTTTAACATCTAGTGTGTGCAGAGCTCTGTCTGCCACTGAATCTGGATTTGGGAAGAATACTGGCAGTTCTATCGTTTGGTTAATGTGGAACTGTGATACCACCTTAGGCATAAATTTAGGGTTAGTACGTAGCACTACCCCATTATCATGAATCTGTATGAAAGGCTCTTGAATAGTTAGGGCTTGAAGCTCACTAACTCTCCTTAGCGATGTGATCGCAACTAGAAAGGCCACTTTCCATGTTAGAAATTGTATCTCACAAGAGTGTAGAGGTTCAAAAGGTGGTCCCATCAGTCTGGTCAGTACTACGTTTAGATTCTAGACAGGTGAAGGCAGGTGTCTAGGAGGAATCACTCGTTTGAGTCCCTCCATAAAAGCTTTAATGGCTGGCATCTGAAAAGGGAAAGGTGCTGCCTGTTCTGAAGATAAGCTGCTATTGCAGCTAAATGTATCTGTATGGAACTATATGCCAGATTGCATCTGTGTAGATGTAACAAATAACATGGTGTTTTGAGTTGATGCATCTAGCGGATTTATGTCATTTTTGTTACAATAAATGACAAATCGCTTCCACTTTGACGCATAGCATGCCCTGGTTGTAGGTTTTCTTCCCTGCTTGATAATATTCATACAGTCAGGGTGCAGGTTCAGGGAGCCAAACTCTGACTTCAGGGGCCATATTGCAAGGCTCAACTGTTGCGGATCTGGGTGCTGAATGTCTCCATGGCTCTGAATGAGGAGACTGGGTGTGAGTCGCAGTCGTTGATGAGGCACCACGGAAGTTCTAGGAACGTGGTGTACCATGCTTGCCTTGCCCATGTTGGAGCAACTAGGATGAGTGTCATTGAGTGCTGTCGCAGTTTGCGTGCCACTAGCGGTATGAGCGGTGCCGGGGGAAAAGCGTACGCAAATCTGCCTGACCAGTTCATCCATATCGCATTGCCCTGAGACTGCGGGTGTGGGAACCTGGCGGCGAAGGTTTGGCATTTAGCGTTTTCCTTTGTGGCGAACAGGTCTAGATCTGGATGACTCCACTGCTGGAAATACGATTGTAGCACTGAGGGATGTATCTCCCACTCGTGCGTCTGGGGGCTGTGCCTGCTGAGCAGATCCGCCACCTGGTTGTCCTTTCCTGGGAGGTGTTCTGCCATGAGGCCATGTTGGTCATGTTGGTCATGTTGGACCTGTCGGCGGCGTTAGACACCGTTCCCCATGATACCCTCCTAATACGACTCTGGGATTGTGGTCTTCGGGGGACGGTGTGGAACTGGCTTAAATCATTTCTAGCCAGCCGTCGGCAAACGATCTGGGCGCCACCTCACTCCGCTGCTATGGCACCTCTGGAAGTAGGGGTCCCTCAGGGGTCTATTCTTAGCCCCCTGCTCTTCAACATCTTTCTGGCCCCCCTTGCAGAGGTTGCGGAGTCGTTTGGCGCTCAGATCGTGTCTTACGCTGACGACACCCAGCTCTTGTTTACATATGACAAGAACGAGGTGTTCGATGGGATTCGCATCAGAGGCTGCCTAGAAGCAGTATTTGATTGGTTCAGACGACACGGCTTAAAATGCAACTCCGACAAGTCGGAGCTGCTTTTTTTTGGATGCGCCTCTGAACCAAACTGGAAAAGCTGGTGGCCACAAGACTTGTTTCCACCTGCAAACGCAAGTATCAAGGCCAAAAATCTAGGTATCATTGTCGACAATGAGTTAACCTTTGGGCCTCAAATATCCTGTCTTTCGGGGAAATGTTTCGGGATCCTGCGGATGCTCAGGAAATTTCTCCCCCTGATCTCTATTAATCATCGAAGGGTCATTGTCCAAGCACTTGTAGGGTCGCGTTTAGACTACGCTAATGCCCTCTATCTAGGACTCCCCAAATACCTCGTGAGGAGACTTCAAGTAGTCCAAAATTCAGCTGCCAGGGCTATTTATGGGCTCCCTAGACGTGCTAGTGCCTCTGACTTGTTAAAGGAACTGCACTGGCTTCCTATAGCCAAGAGGGTCCTTTTCAAAAGTCTGACGTTGACCTACAAGGCCCTCCATGATTCAGGCCCTAGTTACATCAGGAGACGTCTTGCTTTTTACAAACCGAACAGGGCCTTGCGATCTGCCTCCTTGTCTAAAAAGGTTGTTCCGTCCATTAAGCGCACCAGACAAGGTGGGCGCTCTTTTCATTACCTAGCCCCCTGTGCCTGGAATGAGCTTCCCCTGTCTCTCAGACAGTCCCCCAGTCTGATGTCTTTCAGAAAGGCTTTAAAAACCTGGCTCTTTACCAGATAACTCTGCCGTTCCTTATGTTTTGCAGTTATGTCGCCTCTCCTTAAGGACTTCTTCGCCAAAGCGCCGGGACACTCCTTCTGGAGTAGCCGTTGCGCTATAGAAGAATCCGATAACATAAGATAACATAACATTTCTTTGAATGGACCACTTCCACATGCTTTGAGCTAGGTGTGACAACTGTGGAGAGTGTGTCCCTCCCTGCTTCTGGATGTAGTACATGGTAGTCATGTTGTCCGTCCGCATCAGCACGACTTTGTTGCACAAATGCACTTTGAACGCCTTCATTGCCATGAAGATTGCCATCAGTTCCAGCAGGTTGATGTGCATCTTCTTTTGCTGCGTCGTCCATAATCCCTGCACTGTGTAATGGAGGACATGCGCTCCCCAGCCCTGGAGAGATGCGTCCGTCGTCAGCACTATTTGTGGTACAGGCTCCGGGAACGGTCGTCCCCTGCAAAGGTTTTGTGGGTTCCACCAATGCAGAGAGTTGTATGCACGACTGTTCACCAACACTAGGTCTTTCAACTGTCCTTGAGCCTGGTTCCACTGCCGTGCTAAGCACTCCTGAAGCGGACGCATGTGTAGTCTTGAGTGAGGGACTATGAAGATGCAGGATACCTATCAACTGCATAAACACCTGTGCTGGGAGCGAGTGTTTGGGTCTGAATTTCTGATTCAGCAATTGCATGCTGTTGATTCTCACTGAGTTTGGCTGTGCCTTTGCTGCCAGTGTCTATTGTCGCTCCTAGGTACTGTTGTACGTGGGCGGGTTGGAGCTGAGACTTTGGATAATTACGTGAAAAACCTCGACTGTGTAGGAGGTGAATTGTGCGGGATATGTGGCTGGCACATTGCTGGGCTGACTTTGCTTGGATAAGCCAGTCGTCCAGATAAGGAAATACATGAATGTGTTGTCTCCGAAGGTGCACAGCTACTGTCGCCAAGCACTTGGTAAACACTCTGGGGGCTGTTATGACCGCGAAAGGCAGGACCTTGAACTGGTAATGCTGGCTTTGTATGGTGAACCTGAGATATTTCCTGTGTCCCGGGTGTTCGGAATGTGGAAATATGAGTCCTTCACGTCTAGTGTTGCTAGGAAATCTCCCTGACTGAGCAATGGTAGAATTTGCTGCAAAGTGAGCATGTGAAAATGGTCTGACAAGATGTATTGGTTTAGGGACCTGAGGTCTAGTATGGGCCTGAGAGACCCGTCCTCTTTTGGAATTAAGAAGTACAGCGAGTACACTCCTGTACCCTGTTCTAAAGGCACGAGTTCTATGGCCCCTTTTTGCAGCATGCAGATGACCTCTTGCTGCAATAATTGTATATGCTCTGCGGACATAGGGCGTTGTCTTGGGGGTATGTTGGGTGGAGTGGAGGTTAGTTCTAGACAATAGCCGTATTGGATAAGTTATCTCACCCACCTGTCTGTGGTAATGCCTTCCCAGACTGGCAGGAACTGCTGAAGTCTTCCCCCGACCGGTGTTACATGGTATGGGGCAGTGACAAGACATCACTGTTTAGTATTGGGGAAGGATCTGGCGTCATTTCCTCGTTCGCTGCCTTTGGTGCTGTTGCCACGGTATCCACCCCTATTGTTCTTGTTATAGGTGGTCTGTGTGCCTCCTTTGTTGTATTGGGCTTGCTGGGATGCTTGACCTCTAGAGGTTCCCCTGTTACCGGAGCGGCGAAAGGAACCTCCCCTGAACTGTTGTGACTGCAAAGCTCCCATGGATTTGGCTGTCAGTGTCCTTCATTTTCTCTAGGATTGTGTCCACATCAGGACCAAATAAATAATCAGGGTCAACAGGCTGATTTAGTAATGTGGTTTGAATATCAGGCTTAAATCCAGAGATGCGTAACCAGGCATGCCTTCTGAGCATCACACTTTTATTGATGGCCCTAGCGGCTGTGTCGGCTGCATCTAGCGCACATTTAATGGAAGCGTTCGATATCAGGTTCCTCTCCTGTATTAGCATTTCTGCTCCCTCAGGCAAGTGTTGTAGTAGTTGCTCTAATGTGTCGTAATGAGCCCTATCATATCTGGATAATAGGGCCTGTGTATTTGAAATTCTCCAAATATTCGCTGCTTGAGCTGCTACTCGTTTTCCAGAAGCTTCCAAGATTTTGGATTCTTTGTCCGGAGGAGGAGCATCACCACTTGTTTGAGAGTTCGCTCTCTTACGAGCATTTGACACTACTAAGGAGTCCAATGGCAGCTGGCCCTTGATATATGTAGAGTCTACAGGTGCAGGCCGGTATTTCCTGTCAATTCTTGGGTTCACAACCCTTGCTCTTGTGGTATCCTTGAAAATGTCACCAACGTGTTTAAGGACACCCTTCAGCATTGGCAAGGTTTTTACTGATCTCTCTGAAGTTGAGAAAGTGTCAAACAAAAAGTCTTCCTCTATTAGGTCAGCATACATTTCTACATCATGATTATGTGCTGCCCTTTCAATTAACGCGTTAAACGCAGCTGTATCTTCAGTTGGCGAGGTCTTGACCGTGTAGGATAGAGTGTCAGGCGTGGTGTGTGGCTCACCCGGGTCAACAGGGTCAGTCCAGGGTTGAGACTCCTCTTGATCTGTTCCAATAGGATAATTAAATTCTTCCTCATTGTAACCTTCCCCCACATCCTCATTAGTACGTGTGGGCGAATATGTATATTCTTGTCCATAAGACTCCACCGGCTCAGAAAGAACAGTTGTCCCTTTTCTTTTTGAATGGGATCTTGTAGGACTCCATAGGATTTTCTGGAATGATCTTTCTTTTATAAATAGTGAGTCTGCCAGAATCTGAGTCGATGAACAGTTTTGACCGTCTATCATAGGAGGGCGCTTTGAACACAATGTCCTCTTCTATGGGCTGAGTCCTTTTTACTATTGACAACGTCTTGGCCGTTTCGATGCCTTGTTTCGGCTCGAACGCCTTAGGTCGTGCGGTCGGGGGCAGTCCGAATTTAATCGGTGGCGTAAGCATCAGAGACAGACTGACCTTCTTCGAGGGTGGCGCCGTCTTCGATCCGACCGGCTTAATTTTTTCACCAGTTTGTTTCTGGCCTAGCGTCGACTCGAGCTCTTGGTGCGCAGCAGGCACGCTCTTTTGCTTCGACTTGATGTGCTCTTTTGAGCCGATCTTGGTCTTTGTCTCGAAGGTCTTGACTACCATTGGTTTGGAGGCTGGAAGCTTCGAATCGAGAGTCTTCTGAGACTTGAGTCCCTTGTTTGTGACGCCGTCTTTTGACGTGGAAGTCTATGGCGTCAGTCCGACGTGCTTGACCTTAGTCACAGGCTTAGGCACCCCGATCATCGGGTCGACACCCTTTTGTGACCCCGAAGGGTCGATGACACTTCATTTTTATTGGATCCGATGAATCGAAGTTGTCGATCCGAGGACTGTCTTTAGCAGTTTCAATTGTGATTCTGTTGGTTTCGGTTTCGATTTCACCATCGACTGTGGTTGATCGACCGATGGCTCCTTAAATCTATTCTTAGCCGGGCCTTGACGCGGGGCTATAGAATGTTGTTGAAGATCTTGGCTAAGGCCTTCCGGCGATGCCCCGACCTGAGCCATTGAAAGTTCATTGTCATCATCGGCCCCTGCAACTACGGTTGGGCCTTGCTCATCGCTCGAGTCGTCAGACTGCTCCGATGGCCTGTGCGTCGTCCCCTACCTAGACGACGTCTTCATCATAGACTTAGTCTTCTCCTTCGTCTTCATCATAATTAGAGTTCTGCTCTGAAGCAGGATCCGACTGTTGTTCAGGATCCTCCTCTTAGAAGCCCTCGTCGTCTTCAGCCTCGAAGATGTTCTCTGGGTCGGGCGCTGTTCTCTGCGCCGACTTTCTCGCGGCGCGCCTAAGCGTCTTTGACCTAAACCGAGAACAGGCCATACAGCTGGCCTCATCGTGGTCTGGAGATCGGCATTTATTGCACACCGGGTGCACATCGATGTGAGGGTATTTAGAGTTGCAAACGGGGCATCGTTTGAACGGGCTCCGTTCCATCATCGATGGGGCATTTGGTGTCGAAAAAGCCACGCGGCCTTCGACTTCCAGCTCGAAGAACTGGAACAAGTACGCAGCACCGAACGAAAAGACAATACCGACGCCCCGAAGGCCTCTTGGCCCTTGTAAAAAAGTTTTTTTATCGATTCCGAACTTGAGTTAAGAAAGTACATCCGAACCAAATGGCGGAAAATAACCATCTGAGGATGGAGAGGATGCCCATGCGCACTGTAATCCAGGGGAGGAGCCACCCATCTCGTGATACTTCGAAGACTCTTCCAGGACAACAATGTGCAATCATCTGGATCTAACACTAGGTGGCGATCTATGCACTGATATGAATTCAGCAGCCCACATGCCTTGGAACCACTTGTTACACACAGGGTGTTTATCTATGTGTGGAAATTTCGAGTTACAGTTGGGGCATCTTTTAAATGGACTTCGTTCCATCGACGATCGGCCCTTTGGTGTCGAAAAGGCCACGCGGCCCGATTCGACATTTAGAGTAGAAACTACAGAAAAAGTTATCGGTACCGATCGCAATAACAATACCGACGCCCCCGAAGGCCTTTTGGAAAAGTTTTTTTTATCGATTCCGAACTCACATCCGAACCCAATGGCGGAAAAAAACCATCTGAGGATGGAGAGGATGCCCATGCGCACTGTAGTCCAGGGGAGGAGCCACCTATCTCGTGATACTTCGAAGACTCTTCCAGTACAACAATGTGCAATCATCCGGAACCAACACTAGGCGGCGATCTATGCAGATATGAATTCAGCAGCCCACATGCCTCGAACGTTATCATTACACTCATTTACCGTACATTTGTCAGAGCTAAAGCCACAAGAAAAAGGCAGAGGTTTTCCAAAGTAGATCTGTGCCCCCAGATCTTGCTAACAACAAGATGCAGTTATATGCAATGAGATAATTAGTGTGAGGAGATAGGTCTGCAACGGTTGCCAGACATAGCGGGGTCTGCAGGTGGGCAGCTGGAAAGAGCTGGCTGTTTGTGTCACACATATATTAATTTAATTTCATTTAAAAACATTTGTAAAGCGCAGCGTTCACCCTACGGTTTCTTGGCACTATATAGAAGAGTCCAGCAACTCCAGGCAGGACAACCTGGTGCAAAGAAGGTGGGGATAGGATTACAGTGAAAAAGCCTGCTTAAACAAAAAAGTTTTTAGGTCTTTGCGGAAGGAAGAATAGTGGGTAGCAAATCGTAGATGGTTGGGTAGTGAGTTCCAGAAGGTGGGAGCCAGAGTTGAGAAGTTGGCTCCTCCCCACTTTTTCCGCTTGTAATGTGGGATTTGCAAAAGGGATTTGGAAGAAGAGCGGAGCTCTCTGACCGGAACATATTCGTTGATCAGAGAGGAGATGAAGGCGGGGGCAGTGCCCTGGCGAGCCTGGAAAACCATACATCCAGTTTTAAAAAGAGAGCGTTCCTTGATGGGGAGCCAATGAAGCTCTTTAAGGAGAGGTGTGGAGTGATGAAAGCGTGGGAGACCGTACACCAAACGAGCCGCTTGGTTCTGAACCATCTGGAGTTTCCGCAGGCTGTATGCAGGAATGCCGTTGTATAGGGCATTGGCATAATCTAGCCGCGAAATCACCAGTGCGGACATGATCAGTTTAAGTGCTTGGGGGGAAAAGAAACGTGAAATAGTGTGAATAGTACGGAGAGTGAGGAAACAAGAGGAAACGACAGAACTAATTTGTGAGTGCAAAGTGAGCTGGTTATTCAATTTAACACCCAGAGTTTTAACTGTGGAGGAGGGAGTGGGGGAGGGACCAAGAGAAGGGGGCCAGAAGAAAGAGTTCCAGGGACTGGACGAACCACTTGTGAGGACCAACTCGGTTTTATCCGGGTTCAGCTTGAGATGGTTGTGGTTCATCCAGTCCCTGATGAAAATCATAGTAGAATGAAAACTTGAGACCGAGAGAGAAGAGGAGGAGAGGTTAAAGATGAGCTGGAGGTCATCCGTATAGTTATATACGGTGACCTCCAGCTGCTGGAGTGCAAATATTAAAGGAAAGATGTAAAGATTGAACAGTAGGGGAGAAAGAGAGGAACCCTGGGGGACACCACAAGTGACTTGGAGTGGGTTAGTTGTAAGATCCCCCAACCGAACCGCCTGGGTGCGGTCCCTCAGGAAAGAGGATAACCAGACCAGGGCTGAGCCCTCGATTCCCGCCACACTGACACGTGAAAGTAAGATGGTATGGTCCACCGTGTCAAAGGCGGCTGAGAGGTCGAGGAGCACCAGAGCCTGATGTTTGTTGTAATCCATGCCCTCCCTGAGGTTATCCAGGACCGACACCACTACAGATTCGGTAGAATGCCTGGGACGGAAGCCGGCCTGACGAGCTGCCAGACCCCCATTTGCTTGTACATGGGTGCTGAGTACCGAGGTGACATGGCGCTCAAGCACCTTACCCAAATAGGGCAGCAGAGAGATGGGGCGGTAGTTGGCCGAGATGGATGGGTCAGCGCCGGACTTCTTTAAGATGGGCACTATTGTGGCTGATTTGAGAGCGGGGATCACCACTCCTTGTGTGAGGGAACTATTAAGAAAGGTGATAGGGGGCTGAGGGCAGGTGGAATAGATATGTTGAAGGATTCGTGGTGGGCAGATGTCTGCCGGGGAACCAGACTTGACCTTAGGAAGTATCTCCTGGAATACTTCCTCAGTGAGGGGAGGGATTGAGGTAAGATGACACTGGACAGTGGGGGGGGAAGGGTCAACAAAAATAGAGGAGGGAGGGGGGATGTTAGCCTTGATGGTTGCAATCTTGTCCAGAAAATAAGAGTTTAGTTGGTCACACAGGGACTGGGTCGGAGGGATTTGAGGTGAGGCCCTATCAGAATAAGCAAGGTTGTTAACTATACCGAAAATCTCCCTGGATTTGTTTCCTGCTGTCAGAATTTTAGTGGAGAAATAGATGGTTTTGGCAGCTAGGATGGCTTTTTTATACTCAGTTAATAATGCTGAGTAGTGAATTTTTAGTAAGGGGCAGTAGTTTCTTCTCCACTGCCTCTCTGCTTGCCGTACGGCTAGTTTATGCTTCTTTAGGTCGTCGTTGAACCACCTATTGGAATCTTTAGGTCGTCGAGTGGAGATTTGACATAGTGGAGCAACCGAATCGCAACCTCCAGCCAGCCAGGTGTTAATCGCAATGGCTTGTGAGTTGGATGATAGACCGGTAAGGGTCGGAGATGAATTTTGAAGCAGGGAAGTCAGAGAAGGAAGATCAACTCGATTCCAGTTCCGCGCCCAGGTATTTTTGGCAAGCGGAGCCTTGGAGACAGAGTTGAGAATGATAGAAAAAGAAATAAGGGCATGGTCAGACCAGGGACAGGGGGAAACAGACACGGGGGAAACAGAAAGGTTGAGGGACCAAACCTGGTCAAGTATGTGACCTATTAGTCTTTAGATTCATGCGATCCCGGTGGGAGTTTGCGCTGTCCCAGTGTATGGTGTATGACAAATTCTCTTTTGGCAAGAAGTAGAGCAATTGCTTCAAATCGGCATGAGGTTTTACGAATATCCTGGACATATCCCAGGAGAGCTAGCAATGGAGAGGGTTCAATAGTAAGTTGTGTCATAAGGGCAAGCTTAGTAAAAATATCCTGAAAGTACGACACAACCTTACTACAGGTCCATGTCATGTGGGAAAAGTCTTCTTTGACTGATATTATGATAGAACATACACCGAACTTTCAGCACATAATAATCTGTCCAGCCCTACTGAATTGATATAGTTTTGTAAGTTTGGATGGGCAATCCTATGGTGTTGTGTGGCACTTCACCCTAGCGCAGAGACACTGAGTAGCTGTGTGCTCTATACATGTGGACGATTGGCTGATGATTAACTGCCATGGAAGTACATTTACTAGCGAGCCCATGTCATATGAACATGTTTTAATCTGCATCCACACAACAGGACCCAGATGATGTTTAGCAGTTGATCCACCTTGGCCATCTGCTTAAGCAGGAGGGCATTGACCCTCTGAGCTTAAACCTGGTTTCCACAAAGGCTTGCATGCCTCCCAGAATACATGTACACTACTGCCACATTATTTCAAGTGGCAGAACTGGACTGTTTCTTATGAAGATGCTTTGAATTATTTGCAGATCCACACCAGGAGTAGCGCATGGTTGTATGGACAGGGTCCGTTAAGAAGCCTTTTTCATTCGAGATATGCAGCAGATTAGAACTCTACCATTTAACACCTCAAGTGTATTCGAAACTGCAGGCCATCTTTCTTCATTTACAGGTCACTAGACTGACCATGTTGATCTGAAGAGCCCCATGGCTTCATTCCATTATGCTCAAAACGCCTACACATTCCCAGAGTTGCCACTTGTGGCAAACTATGATTGGAATAATGAGCATTGAATGAGTATGGTGTTTAAAACCATTACACCCTGATTTGGTTCTGTATAAATGTACATTTGGAAATAACTCATGCATCAAGCACTTGGTCCACCTCACGCCATCTGCACTGAGACTGAATCATACATTGTATTAGGATATGTGTGAATAATACATTGCATTTCAATATTGAGCAGAGGCCCAGTTATCCATTAAGTGTTATATTAATTCACCTCAATTTGATCAATTTAATTGGGCGGGTAGATCTGTGGATGAATTTGACCCACGTCTATGTTGTAGCTAGATGTCCCGGGTTCATCCTTGATATATGAATCATTGTGTTTGCAGGCCACATAGTAGTATGCATACCTAAACTGTGCCTTCCCTCTCTTCTCAAGCAGAGCATTACAGTTGTGCGTTCTTATAAAAACTTGCTGCACCACCAACCAAAAGGTGTGACTGTGCAAGACCTCACAAGCAATAGTTGCCCCCTCACCACAGATAAAACACAGTAAGAACACAATTCAGAGGTTCTGCATTCCATGTCTAGAGTAGTCTGTCACACAAAAACAAACCACAAAAAAACATGTCAACCTGTCAAAATGTAAGTGTTTCTAAAATTGAATACATCACATTGCACAGTGTTAGTATTCATATCACAGGTAAATCACATTCTATTTCTTTGAGCCACTTTTGGATGAGTTTAGTCTTTTGAACAACTGGGCAAGGGTCAAATGGCACCAACAAATTCTGTCCCTAACAAAGTTCAATGAAGGTACAGATGGCATCCAATGCCCTTCCCAGACTCCATTACTGCATTCTGTGTGCCTTTTCAATGTCACAGAGACAAGGTAAGTGTAAAAACTCTGCTGTTTGTGCCAAGAGCACCAGTGGGAGTGGCCACTGTGGCCTGCTATGGAACTTACTGGAAAGTTTTGCTATCTGTGTTCCGGTCCAGCTGGCACCAATAGTTCCTTGGTACCCCTTCGGCCAGTACCAAAGCTTGGTTGACTCCAAATGAGTGTTCATCTTCCTCAGTATACATTCTCCAATTATCACTGTAGGTATCCATTAAATGTGAAGGCTTGCACACCCCAGACATCCAGTAATTCACTCCCCGCAAGAAGTAAACATAACTACCACTTTCTCCAGTGCTGCGGACTGAGCTTGGATGCAACTTCTTTGCGGCCAACAGTCTGTTTCGTGCCATGGACAGCAGAGCGATCCCTTCAGAGCACAGAAGAACAGACAATAACCCACCACGCTGAAGCACCACGATGGACTGCAAATTAAAATTACACGTACTGCACTGCTTGTAACTCAGTTCAGGGGTGGGGAGCCATCATCCATCCAGCACTAATCTATGCAAAGGCTGAAAAGAACTGGATGCCTCCAAGAGCAGTAACACTAATGAGTGTTCACATCTAGACGAAATAAAGGAGAACTAGGGAATCTAAACATTGGAATATTTCTACTCTTTTCAGGTGAGGTCAGAAAAGGGCGAGGTATTTAATGCACCTGTAAATACCATTACAATGGAATAAGGTGTTTACCGTGTGCAATTTATACCTCTTATTCCAAGTTTCTCATTTGGAAATATAGCATGAAATATCAAAATTTAACATACCAAATTACTTTAGCTTTTTTCCACAGGCCTTTTCCTCAGAGAAGAGATGAGGTTTGTTACATTTGACCTTCTAAAAACTGTAGCAGTTAAACACTTTGGTTCGATAATTACTGCACAATTTGGAATTAAGATACCTGTGCAAGTCAGGTATTTACTCAGGGACTGCCAGTTAACATCTCTGAATCTGGGTCATCTACTCGGCCGGCACCACAGGAAAACCATCTTGCTTTATAAGAAAACAAGTTACTTACCTGTAACTTTGGTTCCCCATTATTGGTAACTTTCATAGATTCCCATGCTTTGTATCATTCCCCGTCGTCGGAATGGGAGCCTCAGTAAATAAAGAAATAACAATCATAGAAACAAAAGAGAAAATAGGCCTAGGCCACATCTCATTTTGTAGCATATCACTTACTTTGTGTAAAAGAGCCCAAACTTACAATCAGAACAGCCTCACCCCATGGAACCTTCCTGAGAGAGCTCAGAGACTCAGATTTTCGTAGCCGTTGTGCAAACAGCCAATATCTAAGTAAAAGGCCGAGCTTTCTCCAGGGAGGCGGGTGGGCGCATGGGAATCTATGAAAGTTACCAATACTGGGGAATTAAAGTTACAGGTAAGTAACTGGTTTTCTTACCCCAGTATTGGAACTTTCATAGATTCCCATGCTTTGTATCAGAATAGCTAGCAGTAAATCACCAAAGCACATTTTGTTAGATACATAGCAACACAAAACCAAATGACCATTCTTATAGCATATTCGCTAATTTGTAACCAAGAGATAAAAACATTGCTGATACCAAAAAAATGTGCTTACCAGGATGGAGGGATTGTAGGGAAAGCTCACCTCACAATGAAAAAGATTCCTAAGGACTGCTTGACCAACAGCAGCATCGTCTCATCCTGCAGACTCCAGGCAGTAGTGCTTCGTGAACGTATGTGTACTGCTCCACGTTGCTGCCCTGCATATGTTCTTGATGGCGACTCCAGAGAAAAGAGCCACAGACGATGCCACAGACCTTGTGGAATGTGCACAGACTTTTCTGTCCAGAGGCTTGCCCGCCTCCTGATGGCAGAATTGAATCGTACTGGAGATCCAGCGGGAAATGCCACTCTTTGCCAAAGGAAACCCCTTCCGTGGTGCGCTGTAGGCCACAAACAAATTGGGATGATTTTCGAAAGGGCAGTGTGCGTTCTAATTAGAATTTCAAGCATCTTTGAACGTTAAAAGAATGTAATGTGCGTTCCGCAGGCGTAGAAGGGCGCGGAAAGAAAGACTTTAAGATTAAGGGTTCATTTAAGTGGAACTCAGACGGCACCTTCAGAATAAATTTTGGATTGGTGCGAAGGATAAGCACATCCTTTTTGAATTGAAGGAATGGATCCACTATGGAGAGAGCTTGAAGCTCACCAACTCTTCTAGCTGATGTTAGCGCCAAGAGGAGAGCAAGTTTCCAAGACAGGATTTTCAAGTCCGCCTTGTGAACTGGCTCAAACGGAGCTTTCATGAGTTGAGCCAGCACAAGGTTGAGCTGCCAAACTGGCGGAGGAGGGCGAACTGGCAGGTACATCCGATACAAGCCCTTCAAAAATTGTTTAACAATCCTAGAGGACCATAAGGACGGGCCTGAAGAGGTGCGCCGAAACCTCAAAATGGCTGCAAGATGTACCTTTATAGAAGAATGTGCCAACCCAGACTTAGCCAATGATAGCATATATGGCAAAAGTTGATGAGGCAGAGATTTATACTCTGTCTTTGACACCACAGGCAGAATCTCTTCCACTTTGCCTTGTATGTTTTATTAGTGCTTGGTGCTCGAGCCTGGGACAAACCTTGTCTACACTCCTTGGGGAGATTCAGATGACGGAACTCTCTGTGTTCAGAAGCCACGCTGTCAAGTGCAGTGACTTCGGATCCGGATGGAACACCTGCACTTGATCCCTCGCAAGCGAATTGGACGATTCTGGGAGAGTAGAAGGCGTTCTGTGTACCAGAACTGCCGGGGCCACGCCGGCGCAATGAGAACCATCTTGCATGGCTACGCCTTCATCTTCTTGAGTACTCGTGGAATGAGGGGAATTGGTGGAAAAGCGCAAAAGAATGCGCCATACCAGGCAATCGAAAGGGCGTTCCCCAGAGATCCCTGATGGTGAACCTTGCTTGCGTAAAACCGGCATTTGGCGTTCACTCGAGACGCAAAGAGGTCTATGGTTGGGGTCCTCCAGACCGAGAACACTCTCCAGAATGGACGGATTCAATTCCCATTCGTGATTCACCTATGTCTGGCGACTCAGGGCATCCGCTGTGACATTGAGAGAACCTGCCAGGTGTTCGGCCTGCAGATTGATCTTGTGAAGAATCGCATAATCCCAGATTCTCTGAGCTTCTTTGGACAGAGTTTGTGATTTTGTTCCTCCTTGTTTGTGGATTTAGTGCATGGCCTTCGTATTGTCCGTCCGGACCAGCACTGTTTGATTCTGATCCGTTGTGACATTGAGAGAACCTGCCAGGTGTTCGGCCTGCAGATTGATCTTGTGAAGAATCGCATAATCCCAGATTCTCTGAGCTTCTTTGGACAGAGTTTGTGATTTTGTTCCTCCTTGTTTGTGGATTTAGTGCATGGCCTTCGTATTGTCCGTCCGGACCAGCACTGTTTGATTCTGAACTCTGGGAAGGAAAGCCTGCCAAGCCAACCGAATGGCCGTCAGCTCCAAAAAGTTTATATGGCACTGGCGTTGATCTGGAGTCCAGTGCCCGCTGACTTGAAGCTCTCGGAGCACTGCTCCCCAGCCTTCCAAAGAGGCATCCGTGGTCATGATCAGGGGAGATGGAGAAATCCTGAATGTCAGATCTTCTGTGATATTGTCTTTTACTAGCCACCACTCGCATGCCTCTCATTTCTGGCGTCACCAACACGTTGTCGTTGAAAGAGCCCTCTGCTTGGCACCATTGTTTGTCTAGCTCTTCCTGCAGAGGACGCATTCGCAGCCTGCAATGCGGTATTAATGGTATGCAGGATGACATCTACCCGAGCAGGGACTTGTAGAGTCGAACTGAAAGGCATTTCTTTTTCAGCACCTGGCAAGCCGAGATGATCAATTTTTGTTAACCTTCTGACGGACGAGCTGTGCATCGCTCTGTGTCTAAAAAGGCCCAAAGGAATCTTGTGGACCTGGAGGGTTGCAGAACTGACTTGATCTTGTTGAGCTGAAGGCCCAGGTGACTGAACAACTGGATGCAAGTTGAAACGGCTTGAGAAGTTTCTCTACAAAGATGGAGCCTTGACGAGCCAGTCGTCCAAGTAGGGGAAAACTTCCAGGGATTGTTTTCGTAGAAAAGCCACGACTGGTGCTAACACTTTGGTGAATACCCGTGGTGCAGATCGAAAGCCAAACAGAAGTACCTTGAATTGGAAATGGCTCTTGCCTACTGTGAAGCGAATATATTGTCTGTGAGCTGGGTGTATCGGTATGTGGAAGTACGCATCCTCCAAATCCAGAGACGCCAAATAGTAGCCTGGGTTCAAAAGAGGAAAAATATCTTGGAGAATAACCATCCTGAAAGATAGTTTGATGAGATAAGTGTTGAGCTCTCGTAGGTCTAATATGGGGCGCCAAGTGTCTGCTGTCTTCCGAACCAGGAAGAACCTGGAATAAAAGCCTCTGCCCCTCTGAGAGAGAGGTACCGGCTCTATTGCCCCTTGATGAACAATTGGTGGGCTTCGAGATGTAACAGTCCCAGATGTTTTGTGCGGTTGGTGCCAGGAGCTCTTGTTGGAGGAAGATCTTGGAATTCCAACGTATGGCCACTCCGAACAATATTCAGAACCCACTGGTCCGATGTTATACTCTTCCAGCTGTCCAGACAAAAAGATATCCTGCCCCCCACTGATGTTACTGGGAGGGGAGGAACATTAGTAAGTGCCAGGAGGCCGCTATTTCCTCTTGGCATTGTCGCGTCCCTGGCGGTTCTGACGCCCTCGCTAAGGTTGTCGAGAGAGATGCCGATTGTCCCTGGCGTTGATTTGAATATTGGGTCTTAGAAGACTGCGAAGACTGCGAGGAATATCTTTGCTGGGTGTTACCTCTATAAGAAAAGAAACCTCTGCCACGTGCACCTCTGAATAGGACCTTTCGATAGTTCAGTGATCCCAATGACTTCGCCGTGTCAGTATCCTTTTTTATACTTTGCAGGGCATCATCAACATGCTTACCGAAAAGCATCTCACCATCAAATGGGAGGTCCAGGATCTTATTTTGGACCTCCTGACGAAAACAGGTGGCTCTCAACCAGCCCTGACGGCGTAACAACGCTGACCCTGCTAAAGCACGAAAAGCCGTTGAAGCTATATCCATAGCACAATCAATTACTTCAGAGGATGATTTTTCTCCCTCCATCAGAACTCTCTTGGCCTCTTCCCTCGTGGAGTCTGGCAGTTGTTCCACAAATGGCTTTAAGTCACACCGCATCTGGCGATCGTATCTGCCTAGAATGGCTAGAGCATTTGCTGCTCGAACAAGCAAGCTGGCCATTGAAGAAAACCTCTTCCCCATGTTATCCAATTGTCTACCGTCCTTGTCCGGAGGCGTAGTCAAAGGCTTTGAATGGTTTTTAGATTTGCTCTGTGCGGCCTGCGAGATCACAGAATCAGGCTTAGGCTGTCGAAGAAGACAAGCAGGACTGCCTTCCGGAGCCTTCTATTTCTTTTCCAGCCGGGGAAGAACAGGGATAACGGTGGCTGGATTCTGCATGATCTTGATCCCTTCCTCCCACACATGTTCAATTACGGGAATGGATTTGACTGATTTTCTGTATTGTTCTTTGAAATCATACAGGAAACATTCAGACTGCTCCCTTGTAATTGGCAGTCCGAACCTCTTCGATGCTCTTTCCATGAGGTTATGGAACCCCCCTATATTGACTGGCGGCGATACGGACGCATCTTGACCAGTGGCGTCAGGATCCTGTAGTCCACTGTCACCGGGATCAAAGTCTGGGTCCTGCAATGGATCAGTTAATGGATCGACCTGTACTTCCTCATCGGAAGAGGTATCCTGCAGAACGGTATTGGCTGGCTCGGGTCCAATGTCCTTGAAATGACCACTGGTATGACCACCGGTGGTGTCAGAGGTACCACCTGTGAAGGAGGAAGTACGACAACTGGTTGCGCCTGCTGCAGCACCGGAGCTGGAGGTTGTGCATGCTGAACCGAAGGTTCTGATGGAAACCTGGTTCTGTAGTCCTGCAGCATCATCTGTAGATTGTAGCGTTCTAATCTAGGACCCTGATCGATACTGTGACCTAATGCCCCTATTCGGCTATAAATCCATTTATTCCCTATATTGGCATAACCGTTCAAGTGCAATATTCAGAAACTCATCTCTGGCCTCACACGAACAGAGCCACATTCCAGAATAGCTTTCTCTGCCACTTCCTTTGTAACCAATTAGTGCAATGACAGAGCATAAGTTACTATCTGAGATTCCTAGATTAACACTCCGAGTTCTTCAACAAGATAAAAACTCAGCAAACCTGGAAATCCCCGCTTGCTGTGTTTTGATTAGTAATAGAACTCTAATGAGCACTGATAAACGATCACTTCCTAGTGACATCTTTATTAACGTCTTATGTCCAAAAACTTACGTCAAACAAGGCACCTTTCAGGTATAAATATTACCAACGTTGCCTTAAGCAAACGCTGCTGTTTACGCTAATGCCATCGCTGAAGCTGCCAGCTATCTCGCTGCTGCTGAAGAAGCTGTCATGCTGATGATACCATAGCTGCTATCGCTACTGCTATCGCTGCTAACTAGCGAACGATGGTGTGGTGAACTTAGGAGCTGAACAGCCGTCCCCTGCAAAGAGCCCAGCAGATGCAAGATGCCCGCGGACGCTGCCCCTCCTCCTCCTCGAGGCGCTGAAGAAGAGACGCTGCCTTTCTCCTGCAGAGAAATCCAGCTCCGGCGTTTCTGGTCTACCCTTGCGGGTGACTGGGATATCGAGTCCTGAGGGAGATACCAGACCTCCATCATTCTATTCCAGAGGTATGGTGTTGACTAAACCCTTGAGAGAGAATTCTTGAATAAACCTTGGCAAAACCAACTTAACTTAAAGCTACTTACTTACTCTCCTCCCAAGTATTAGGCTTAGGTCAGGTACACTGGGGTAGGCATAGTTAGAAGCACCAGTTGAGTATTTTAGCCTAATGTATATATGAATGTATATATGTTTTATTCCTTTTAAACCATTGTATGGCTAAGAAACCATATCAATGCTTTTACAGTATTATTTCGCAATACTTATCTTACTGTACGTACTTTTTATAACAACAAGTCTTGCAATTGTGGCAATTCATTTCTCTTGTACGAGAAGAAAGACTGTTCAATAAATGTTAACCCTTTATTGACAAACGCCCGTCTCTCTATTCTCTAAATATTGTGAAAGTAAACTGCACCAACCTGACTGAGTAAAATAACTGTCTATTGTTTCACATGACCATAGAGATTGACTCTTGATCTGAGGAGCAAAGTTGTCATGTTGCACGGTTGTTGGAAAACTGAATCCCTTCTTGTCTGTGCCAGGGAAGCTGATCACTTCCTATTCAGTCAAGAAAGTTTCCAGTGACCTCTGAGCTAGTTGGTAACAAACCCAATTAAGTTTAGCATAGTCAGTGGAGGCCTGGAAGATCCGCACTTCTACGTCGATACTGTTTATGTTATTCCAATGCGCAGGGCCTATTGGGAAAGTAGGAACTACACTACAAGATCAGAGACTAGAGAGGCCGGCATGGCCACCATGTCCTGTCCCAAACCTGGAGGGCATCGCTCCTGAGGAACATAGTGATGCATCTGTTGGTCATATGTATGCTCATAGTATTCCTCTGTGTCAGTCTCTTGCAATTTTACATTTAAATCTGAGGGACTGTAAGCATCCCCATAATGGCCTCAATCTTCCTCCTCCTCCTCATCAGACTCGTCATCCAGAAGCATTGTTGGTGGAAGAAACGAAACCCTTCTAGGAGACGTCATTTCAGGTGTAATTTTCAGCTTCTGTATTGGAAATTGCAGTTTGACCCGTCAACGGCCTAGTCAACGGTGCCGTCGTCGAAGGTGCGGCAGTCGTCGACTGAATCGTCGATGTATTAGTCGACGGCATACTGGACTTCGTCGACTGAGTCTTTATCGTCGTCGACGGTATCATCGTCGACGGTGAAATAGTCTACGGTTTCGTCGTCAAACTCTTCTTCATCACCATCAGTGTCGTCGAAGTAGTTGTCGTCGAGGCTGTCGACAGCACCTTCCCAGACACCATCATCGACAACGTTGAAGTAGTCCAGGTCGACAAACCAGGTACCTTAAACGACGACGGAGTCGTCGACGTCGATGCCGCTACCGACAACAGTCCAGTCGACGGAGCCAATGAAACAGCAGAAGCTTTCAGAGAAGTAATAGTCGTCGACGTACCTGTTTTTGTCGTCGACGCACGCCGTTTTTTCTCAGGCATGGTCCCTGGATGGACTGCAGAGTATTTTTCAACAGATATTTCCTTTTTGGACGGAGGAGAAGTGATAGAAACCTCCTTTTTGTCCTTAGTGGCCGTCACCAATCCAGCAGCCTGTCCCAGCCTCTCCTTTTCACTTCCGTGAGGAGATTTAATGGGACTAGCACACTCAGACCTGTCAGAGATCTTATGAGGGGCCTTGATAGGGGGCTCAGCCGAAGAAGAGGGAGGAGACCTACCCCTCTTCTTGGATCTCCGAGATGAAGACAGATGTTTAATTTTCTTCATCCGATGAGAGCACCTCCTTCAGAGTCTTCATCTTCTGAAGCCAGGTCAATAGCCGGCCTTCCCTGTCTCGCAACGTTTTGGTAGAGAAGGTTCTACAAATCTTGCAGTCTGTGGCCTTGTGGTCCGGGTACAAGCAATAAATACAGCTTTCATGCTTATCTTCTACAAAAAGCCTCTTTTTCCCACAAGACGCACAGGACCTGAATAAGGCCTTCTCCTTGTCAGACATATTTTGTTTGTAGATTAAAAGTTGAAGAAATAAGTAGAATGGCATGAAAAACTGAGCAGAGCTCAGTGGAGACTCCCTAGCACAACGTGCGGTAGAACAATCTGAGGCTCTGAGCTCTCTCAGGAAGGTTCCAAGGGGTGAGGCTGTTCTGATTGGTCCTTGCAGAAAGTTTGGGCTCTTTTACACAAAGAGGGTGATATGCTACAAAATGAGATGAGGCCTAGGCCTATTTTCTCTTTTGTTTCTATGATTATGGTATTTCTTTATTTACCGAGGCTCCCATTCCGACGACGGGGAATGATACAAAGCATGGGAATCTATGAAAGTTCCAATACTGGGGTAATCACAAAAATCTCAAGTTCAGAATTTGTATGTAGTCTCATTGTCATTATAAAGGCACAACACACTGTGGTGGATAGCAGTCAAGGATTACAAGGGAAGTGTCCTAATGCAAGATCGCAGCTTCTCACATTGACATGAGAACTCTCCTTAGAACAGAACTCCCTTCAGAAAAATCAGCGATCATCTTTTTTCTATGCCTCTCTCAGGTTCTTTTCTGTACCACTGGTGACTTGCTCCTCTACAGACTTTGAACACCAGAGTGAGTGATTTAAACGATAGTTGTAACAGGAGATTCATTACTCCATAGGACTCAACACTTAGCTAATGAACAAGAAAACTAAGCATGACTCCTTCACTACTGAAAAATGTAAAATTAAAATATTCCTAGGGGCTTGATAAAATGTTAAAGAGGCTTTAATCAAGCAATGGCTGCACGGGGTCTGACCAACACCTAAACATTAAAAAGAAGCAAAGTAATTCAAATAAAGAACATGCAGTAACAGTTCACAGTAATTGGTTTACCTGTAAAATCTGAACTAGCTTCTTTCTCATAACCATCGTCTGAAATGCCGCACAGAAGGGTCATCTGATTTTCAACGTACAAAATGATGCCATCATCAGTTACTGATTCTAAGAACAAACAAAAAGTGCACAACATAACTAACTTAGCAAAGAAAAGCAAGCATAAGAACAATTTATAGAGGTTTGTAAGTTCAGGTAGGAAACCTGTCTGCGTAGTTCAACAGTTACAAAATGGATAGCGAAATAACAATTGGGTCAAATAGGTCCTTTTTCTAGCCTAATTGATCATGTCAGAAATGATCTAACTGTTTTTCCAGAACTAGCAGCGCTTTTTGATATTTACAAGAATCCAAAGGGACTCACCTCTATGCCCTAAGGACACTGCCTGAACATCGAAGCGGCGCGGCCTCCATCGATTTGCGCCGCGGCTGGGGCAGCTTTGTGTGGCTAGAGGACTACATTTCCCAGTATTCCTGCATGGTGCCCTGCCAAACGCATCACATTTGAGTGCCTGGAGGCGCTCAAAAGAACTGGGCGCCTCCCATGGCGCAGGACGCGCGCAGGCGCTGCCCGGGCAGAGCCCGGGCCCGTCCGCGCCCATCCTAGACCGGAAGAGGCCGGGCTGGGCTCGGTCCTTTGGTTCTTCTGTTTGGGTAAAATCTCATTATTTACTGACAATGAGCATTTTCTGAACTTCTTCTGAAAGTTAGGATAAACTGGTCTGAACTATGGGAAAAAGGTAATTGGGGAGCACAAGAGTCATAACGCCGAATTCTGATACTCCGCAAACTTTACTGAACTATCTAACTGGCGCGGTAAGTGCCCTAGATAAGCAGATCCCATCAGTGGAGGAATCCATTGAAGGGACTTCCTCTAGACTTAACCAGGAGTTGTCTCATTATGAAGAAAATATTCAATCAAATTCAGGGGGAAAAAATGTAAATCCATCAAACCGTTGTATTCAACCTGGCTCTGAAGAGTTACAATCGATTATTAATGATTCTCCCACACAACCCCCCTCAAAAAAAGTTGAAAAAACCCGAGATCTAGTGATAAACAAGATCCCCAGAAAGATATTACAACAGTTATAGTATACTCATCGCATAAATTGAAAAAACAAGCGAAATGTACCGTATTTTCCGGCGTATAAGACGACCCGGCGTATAAGACGACCCCCTACTTTGCTTGATAAAATTTAGATTTCGTGCTATACTCGCCGTATAAGACTACCCCCACTTCCAGCGCAGTCCAACTTTCTATCTCCATGGACTGAGGAGATCACGTGGTACTGACACTCCCCTCCTTCCGATGAGCATGAGATTTCTGGAAGGAGAGAGAGATCAGCACATGTGGAACACAGTGGGGGCCGACATCTTCAGAGCTACCTGTTATATTTCAGGACCTCCTGCTGCCTCCTTCTGCTGCCTCATCTGCCTGGGGATGTGCAAGCGGTTGGAGGCGCGTGTGCAGGTCGGTCTAGGCACTTTTGATCCATGTAACTTAACGTTTGCTTTTTTCTAATTTGTTTATTTTGTAATTGTTCCTATTACCGGTATATGCTCGTTGTTTGGGTTTATGAAATAAACGGTTCCGCTCCACTGTGAAATGTTAATACGGTAGTTGTGCCTACAGAAACGCCTGTGTAAGCCTGTGGAAGCTTCTCGGTATCCCCGGCTGCAATCTTTAGAGTCTTTAGTTTAGAGTGGGCACGGACGGCGGATTAGAGCAACCCCCCCCCGCCTGGGTCGGAAGCGTGGGCGGGAAATGGTGCAGCTCGAACTCGCATCCAAGACCAGCCAAGACGAGCAAGTGATTGTGAGAAGTTGGCCCGATATGCAGCGTTCGCTATTCTAGCGACCACTATGTATCGTTCCAAACGACCCTTATGGTGATTGGTTGTAAGTCAACCTTAGACCAGCTATCCTAATAGCGTGGATACGAGCAGTCTTCAGGCTAAACTCTAGAGGGCGTGTTAAGCCAGCTGTTATACCATCACATACCCCTTGAACACCAAGTGAAAGGACACCACACAAGTGTTATGATAATAAACAGTATATTTATTAAGAATCACAACAGCCCTGGACTCTTTATGAGGACAGGGTACTAAGCACAGAACAAAAGCTCTTAGAAAATACTTCAAGTGCACAATAAAAACAAATGCCCGAGGGCACGCAAAGTTCTAATGGTCTCGGGCGGACCCGATAAGGCAAGTCGGAAGCGAGGGACTCTGGACCCTAGAGTAAGGAGGCTATGCAGGCACCGAAATGCCGAAGTTACCTAGCCACGAGGGCTGCGGCTGCACAAGTCTTACAGGCGTCGGGGTCTTCGCTGACGAGCCAGGAGCCGGAAGAAAAGGAGTTGCTGGCCGGCGACCAGTGATGAATAGTTCGTAGAGATCCAAGCCTGGATCAGTGATCGTTGATACCTGAAAGCAGAGGGGACCAAGTTCGTACTACTAGCCAGTAGTCAGAGGGTACCAGGAAGGCACTGGATGGCCGTCACCTCGACTAGGTGAGTGGGCGACGCTAGGCTCTGCAGTCTCACGGACCAGGAGGCGTTGTCGGCGACCAGGATGGAGGTGCGAGCTGTCCCACGGAGATTAATGCGGTCGGCGTCGCTGGGCCCAGGATTGGGGCAACAAGCCTTGGCAGATTTCAGGGCCACGTGGTGGGCCTAAAATGGCGTCTTGAGTGGACCAGGAGGGTCCGGGGTGCTTCTCTCAAAGAAGGAAGCAAAGGCCAGTCTGGAGCAACCAGACCAGCAGCGTTGGTTGTCGGATGTCGTCAAAGAAGGGCACAAGCCAGCGGCTAGTGACCAGACAACGGGCTGAGCAGCGAGCAGAAGGGCCCCACGCAGATCGTGGAGATGCTGGGAGACACCACTTCGGTGCTGGAGCTGCTCAGGGTCGGGGCTTCTCGGACCCCAGAGCACTCACCAGAGAATTGCTTCGATGGTCGTGCTGTTTAAGAAAGTGTGCAGGTTTTGATGATGGCCGGTCCCTCGAGGTCTTGTCGCACCCACAGATCTCAGCTGAGCTGACGACGTGGGTAGAGGTCAGAGGTGCCAGGGAAGCCGGTTCTCGTCGAGCTGGGCCGTCGGATCCTTGAGGAAGGACTTGCAGCAAACCGCAGAGTTCTTAGATGGTGCCCGCTGGTGCAGGGTGACTACTCCTTAGTCACAAGGGAGAAATCTTGAGAAGAGTCTTGAAGTCCTTTCGTAGAAAGTATTCTTGATTCAAAGATGATCTAATTTGGAAGGGTCCCCGCTCCGGCCTTTATCCTAAAGAAAGGGGTGGGTACATGACTAGGTCCTGCCCTAAGGGTGGGACCAGGAAGGGGGTAGTTACACCCCTCTCCCCCTGCTGGACTTTCCCCAGGTCAGGGGCTGCGCGCCCCTGGAACTGGTTCTAGCCGGCAGATGCGTAGTGAGCACCGGGGTGCCACTCCGCAGTCACCTTCTTGTAAAGCCCTACCTACCCAGAATACACAAACCCTGTCTGGGACGGTGCGAACACCGCCCTTGACAGGAAACCCTTTGTCCAAGCTCTCTTCGCTGGAAGGACTCCCAGCAGCAGGAGGTCAGACTCGTGTCTGTGGTGGCAGCATCCATTTTGTGGAGCTGAGGCTTCAGTTAACGTTAACCGGGGTTCACAGTTACGTACATGTCGTGTCCCTCTAGAAGGGCGGAATGCTACCCTCGTCGCCAGAATTGGTGAGGGGGCAGCAGCCCGATTCGTATGACACCTTACTCGACATGTCTTGATAACGCGATACCGAAGTTACCGATATGATACGCGTTATCATGGAACAGCCATTGGGTCTTGGTTCCGCAAGCTGCAACCGGGCTCGGCTCGTGCCAGAGCCCAATTCACACGGTTCCATGCACTCTGCCTTCAGGATTGTCAAGGCCTGCCAAAGGAGTGACTGAGAGGAACTCGGGTGTCCATTTTAAGGTTAGGTATAGGGATACTACACCTATAGCAACGGGCGAGTACGCCACGTGGCCCCAGCTGTCGTGCAGCCAGTTGTGTCAGATTTAGATGGCCATCCAGGGGTGGCATAATACATGCTTCAGCCCCTGGTAGGCCCTGGGTACACCGATGCCCTGAGTTACAGGGTCTGACAGGGTGGCCCAGTTCCAATTGGGTAATGCACCTAAGGTACACGCATCAATTTAGTGAGAGAACAGCTAGGCTGTGGGTCTGATTGGCAGGCCCACAGCCCGAGAAAGTCGTAAACCAGTGAAACAAAAGCAAAAAGTCCGGGTGATCATAGGATTGCAGACCCTACTCTCCTACATTGATCACGACCGATCAGCCCCTCGCAAAACAATGCCTTGTGGAATGGAAAAAAAAACACGTGTTCTGATGCAGAAGCAGTCTGACACCTTCAGGAGTAGTCCGCGCTATTGAAAAACCCATAAAAACAAACGGTCTAATTTGGCATCCGGCGTATAAGACGACCCCCGACTTTCCAAACATTTTCAGGGGTTCAAAAGTCGTCTTATACGCCAGAAAATACGGTACCTCTCAGGGGAAAAACGTGTAGCATAAAAAACAACTAAAACAAAAGGCTAGGATAACAACTAGCTCTACAACTCAGAGCTTCAGCCCGAGATACAAAATTTGACATCTTTAGTGGAGAGACTAGACTTATATGTCAGGGTTAGGTTGGACGAGTTGTCAACTAGAATGGATAACAAAGAAATTCTCCTAACTAATACACTAAAAGTAATGGGCTCAACCTTAAACAGCAATGATACACCTGATATGCCTTCGACTACGGGCAGTTCATATAAGAGGACAGCCCCTGCAGTAGGCATTATTCCACAGAATGAGCAACTACTTAAAAAGGTAGTAGAAGAATAAAATGTCAATAACTCCCCAGGCTAGCACACTGCAGACACAATCGCCCTCTTCTTTATATCAGTACAAACAAACTTACCCTCCAACTCCTTTACATCCTGACCCATCAGTTCCCGACACCCATCTAGATCTTCCACCAGAAGCCACCCCCTACATTATTGTTCTGGGTAATGTACCCAACAATCGAGCTCCGAATGAGGAATCGTGGATATCACTCAAAAGCAAATCACTACACTAGTTGAGCAATAGGGTTGGTCTACACAGACAACTATTTCAGGACTTCAAGATGGTTAGACGGGTACAGTGGATGGGATCCCGGGAGAGGGTTTTCTCAGGGGACTGTATAGTCATGACATTTGGTTCACCGTTGCTGGCAAACGAAATTCTGAGGATAGGTGTGAATCACACTGTCGATGCCATAGCGATAACTATACTACCACTGGGATTCTTTTATCCACCAAGAAGAAATAACTATCCCCCTGCAAAATGGAGAAATCTTCTTACTGTTCAATGGCCATCACAGTCCATACCCACCTATAATAGATTTAATGCTCTTTCAGGGCTAGATGATAACAAATGACAGGAATTGGAGGATATTATAATAGGAGAACCAATAAAAGAGTAGCAGTGCTGTTTGTAGCCAACCTGAAACACAAGTATTACAGAACTCTTATGACTCATCCAATTTCCCTACTCATAGCTCACTTAGTTCGGATCTCATACTAACCTTTTTGTTGCTTTGAACGTTCTGCGCCAGTGCTGAACGTTCCAGGAACGGGTGGGGGCCGCGTCGGCCAATGGACGTGAGCAGCACTGGCAAGGTAGTGCTCGCAACAACCGTTGGCCGCTGGCAGTACTAAAGGGGTTAATAACCGATACGGTGGACTTCTATCCAAATGAGGGGGGTGACGGAAAGAGATTGATTAGGACATCCAACAAATATAGAGCCACCCCCCCAGTTTATGTACCCAAGCCCGAATTAAAAGGTTTGAAACTTTACATTGCTTTTTTGAATATAGCAGGCCTATATTCAAAAAGGACAAACTATATGTGGGTGGAATTAGTGAGGAAACCCAACATAGTCTGTTTTCAGGAGAATTGGCTTCCCTCCCCAATTCATCTAGAGGGATACCAGACCTACTTCCTTGAGGCCATGCCATCTACCTCGGGAAGATGGAAGGGGGGCTTAACGTATATATCGAACATTTTGGTTCTGAAGGAAATAGTCCCACTGAGGCTGGAAAGCAATTACCAGGTTCTTATGTTAAACATAAATAAGACGTCTATTTACTTTTTAGTACATTTTTATAATAATTTGAATTCAACTGATCTAATTGATGTTTTAAACAAGGTTCCCTTTATATTACAAGAATTGCGAACAAAGTGCATAAATAAATAGTTTGCATTGATTTGGGGCGGTGATATTAACTTATTTCTAAGCAAAAAGAACTGTACTAATAAATGTGGTATTCAGGACGAGGGCAGGAAGAATTTAACGCGCTTTATTCACGCGAATGCTGGTAACCGTATGAACAAGATTTTATTCGGTATGGAGCTAGGGTTTGCAAATGAACTGGTTACCCCCTCTGTAATTTTTACTCCTACATTCAATGGGAGGGGGTTAAAAAGCACAATTGATTTCATACTTGCCTCTTATAGCATGGCACCAACCATGCAAAAGTTTGATACAATTAACGCATTAAGCGATCATTTCCCGATTAGTTTAACACTGTGTACCTACCCTCAGGGAGGAGCCTGAATTAGAGAGTCTTCTGGATCAGCAGACTTTGAAATTAGATCGACCTAATGGTTTCGCTCTAAAAAGGGGTAAAATAGATCAAGAATTGGCAACATCTAAAGTAGTCAACTGTGCATTGCCTTCTATTGAAATCGGTCTTGATTCTATTTCTACACCTGAACAAATACTGTCTAGTTACAATGTTATTACCAAATTATAGAGGAGCTATTCCGAAAAAAGAAACATCAAAAAGGGTTGGTTTAATCCAGAGTGCACTAAAGCATATTAAACATTAAAAATTGCACTAATCAAAAGTAATCCGGAAAAAGAAGAGATTATTAGACTTAGAAAGGCATATGCTGCAGACCTAAAAAAACGCAAATTAGAGATAAGAAATGGATTATGGAATCAGCTACATCAGAGCTGTTCCATGAAGGACAGTTCTACCGTCTGGAGACTAGTTAAATCTTACTTCCTTCTTGAAAGAAATGATTTCCTAAAGATAGACGTTGCCATAGATGCAAAAACATGGGTTAACCATTTCTCAAAAATATTTAGTCAGGATCTAGATGCGAACATAGAGCACTTTATGGACGATGAGAAGGAAGTATCTCCTGGGCAATTAGAATACCCAATACAGGTCGATTTTACTTACACGGAGGTAATAAATGAATTAAAAGCATCAAGATCAGGGAAAGCACCAGGCCCCGGCGGGGTACCAGTGGATCTTTTTAAATATAAATTAGATTTATGGTTCCCCATCCTTACAATAGCGCTTGAAGCTGCTAAAATTTTGGATTAATTGAATCTTGGTCCACTTCAATTTTAGTGCCAATTTTTAAAAAGGGCGACCAACACAGTCCAACATGTTATAGACCCATTTCACTTTTAGATTCTCTTGGAAAGGTCGCTGGTCGTATCCTATTAGAACGACTATAGGATTGGAACACAGACCATAAAATAATTTCAGATTTGCAATATGGGTTTCGTGAGGGACTGGGTACAGTGGACCAGGCGTTGAACCTAACTATTCTTATAGACAAGTATGTTCAAGCTAAAGAGGGATACCTGCATATGGTATATGTTGAATTGACTGCAGCTTTTGACTGCGTCAGTCATACAAAACTGTGGTCAATCACCAAAAATGGGAGTGAATCCATTGTTGGTGAATTTTTTACGCGAGCTTTACTAAAGAGCAACAGCAGGGGCTAGGCATGGTTTTGGGGGAGAACTTACCGAATCCTTTCGGATAGAGAGGGGGGTCAGACAAGGATGCCTTCTGGCCCCCTTCCTATTCACACTTTATACCAATGGCCTTGAAGTAGCAATGTTGAAAGGGACTCAAGACCTCACAACAATTTGTCATCGGCCAATTCCAGGATTATTATACGCCGATGACGCAGTGTTTCTCGCAAGAACCCCTCTCCAGCTTCAGCGGGTTCTAAATAAATATTGAAGTTTTATGAATAGTCTGAATCTCAAAGTAAACAAAGAAGACTTACGCTATGCATGCAGGTCTGAGACCAAAGAAAACTAAAGACCTAATTGTCAATAAGACTATTAGAATGTACTACATCTTACCCTTATTTAGGGATTCTAATAGACAATAAGTCTAAATGGACACAGGCAATCAACTCTAGGAAATTGTTATTCCTGAGGGCGACTACTGCCCTAATGTCATTTGCCCAGAAATTAGGGAAGAGATCTCCGCCAGAGATGTTAAAGATCTACCAGGCCAAATGTGTCAGTGTTGCAATTTATGGCTTAGGGGTGTGGGGGTATGTTAATGTTGATAAGCTACAGAAGGTCGAGAATACCTTCTTGAGGTACCTACTTGCAGTTCCCAAGAGCACTTCGACATATAGTTGTTACCTAGAGCTAGGGCTAGAGTTAGGGCTGGACTATTGTCGGATATTGTGAGAACACAACCAATCATGTTATGGCATCGGATCTGGTCTACAGACCAGTGTGGGTTAACACGATGCCTTGTTCAGGACTGTCAGACAATTGACAACAAGGATAAGATCAGATGGCTAGCCTATGTGAAAACATTCTTTGTTGATCTTGGCCTTGAGAGATATTTCAATGATCCAATAACTATATCAAAGATGTCGAGAAAAGAACTAAAAAAGGCATGCCTAGCGCACTTAGGACAGTTGCGCCTTGTAAGTGAGATAGGAAAAAGCTCAGTCCAGCATCTTTTGTCTATTCAGACTATTTCTACTACAACCGTATTTAACATATAACTTGAACCCATATGAAAAATTCTTGCCTACTCGCTTTAGATTTAATATTTTTCACCGTTTAATTTCTTTCCCCCAACGGAATGATTGGTCTTTGAATCTATGTGCTTGTCCGTGTGATACTATTTCTGTACAAACTAAAATTCATATACTGTTTTTTTGTAAATTTTATATTACACCACGTAGACGATGGATTGTTGCCTTATTGAGATCTATGGGTCTACCAGGTTGCCGTCCAGCTTTTCTAGTGCTTCAGTTCCTGGAAAATGAAATATATGCTAAATCTATAGCTTGTTTTTTGAAATTTTGTGTTAATACCCGTCGTAATCTTGGCTAATCATTGGCACATAGGTATTCTAACTTGATTAAACATGTTTTTATTCACCTAACGCCTAAATAATTGATGTATTTACAAATGTATTGAAAGTTTTATATTGATCTTATTTATTGATCAGACATGATTGTTTTTACATGTACTTTTATGGTTTTTCTACAAATTATGGAACCAGAATAAAGATAACTTTACCTCAAAATCGTTTGAGGATTGCTTATGGCAGATAAACTACAACAGCAATAAGTTCACCAATGATTATCAAAGAAAATGCAATTACTAGAACACGTGCAACACTCAGGTGTTTCGTACTGAACTGGTTATGGCTCAATAATTTGCAAAGGTAAAATGTTGTTTCCTGGATGAAACTGTTGTCTACTAGTCTCTTCTTGAAGGTTATACTGTGTTCCAGGACAATCCCCTGCAAAAATAAACAGTTCTTTCAGGAAAAAGGTTCTTTTTGGTACCTTCATCTGTATCTCTTGTACGATCTGCTTTGCCCTCTGCAACAGAATCCATTTGAACTGCAAGCATCTCTTCACCCAAAGTTACTGATGTCACTTCTAAAAAACACAAGTAACAGATTTAATGGTCTCAACCAAAGAAGCATTCGTAACCGCAACAAAAATCCAGCTTAGGTGAACAGATATGCTACATGAAAAATGTACTTACCTGTAAAAATAGTTTCTACACTATAAATGTTGTTTCAGACCGAAGTGTTTGGCACATTCACCACTAATAATTCGAAGCAAAACCCTTGAAACCCTGAAAATAGAAACCTGTGTTAACCGTGCTGTCCCTGTGGAATTGTAGCTTCTTTTTGGGACAGAGCATTTGCGAGGGGCGGGACAGCAACAACATTTGTATTCCAGAATAAAACAATCCCACAATTCGCCCTAGAATGAACACCCCAGTGATCACTTAAGGCATGTGGTGCAATTGAATGTGTTTCTTAGCAAAAAATGAACTGGTATGCGACTCTGGAAAGCCATCACTAAAGGTTTGGATCCAAGAATTTACATCATAGAATTCAGTCTGATGTATATGAACTGGTTAATTCCTTAGAGCAGTGGTTCTTAAAGTTTACATTTCTGTGCACACCAACTCAATCATTACTAAAATCTTGTGACCTCCAATGGATTATTAGAAACCAGGGAAGCCCAGTGTCATTGCCTGAAACCAGGGAAGCCCAGTGTCATTGCCTGAAGCCAGGGAACCCTAGTTTACGCAATTTCTATTTGGACCTCAAAACAATACACAAAAGGAAAGATTTAATTCACAATTTTTTTAAATATTTGAGGGAAGGTTGATGTCTATAAATTCAACAGATGTCACCACTCATTTATACTATATTTTGTTTGATGCATACAGTGCTCCACGAATCAATGTAAATACCAACTTCATATTTTTGCCTCCACTCAAATTCCTTCATATTTACGGATAGTTTTCAAAACTACAGTTTTACATTTTGTTCCTTTATTTATTCACTTTAATAACGTGTTATTTAATTTTATGATTGGTGGAAGACCGCCCGGTCCCTCCCCCTAACCCCACCCCCTGTCGGTGGGTCTGTTGACCACAGGTTAAGAACCCCTGCCTTAGAGCATTAACCAAAGGCGACCAACAGTTTGCTGGAATAATGTAAAAAAAAAAAAAAGAAAAAAGGCGTTTGTTCAAGCCAGATAAAAGAGGACACACTATAAGTAGGAAAGACAAAAGCTTTCCTTAATTAGGTGTGAATTTTCATAATTGTGCCTTTTATTTCCACTGCAAAACGCGGAGGTAACAATATAAGGCTTGCATGTGTGTGCAACCTCTGGCAGTTGAGGCAAAAGAGTGGGACCTAGCGCTGGTGTCATATGCGGATGATACCCAGCTGGTTATCACCCTAGCTGAAGGGCCATCTACATCAGCCACTAAGTTTAGAGATGGGATGGCAGCTGTCTCCCAATGGATGGCAGACAATTGTCTGCAGCTCAATGCTAGCAAAACAGAGGTTTTGCTTGTACGGAAGAACACCGCCCTCTGGAATGAGCATTGGTGGCCAGCCTCGCTGGGCACAATGCCAACGCCAAAGCCTCTAGTTAAGAACTTGGGAGTGTGGATGTACTCCTCACTTAGCTTTCAGACCCATACAAAAATAGTGGCAGCTACTTGCTGGGCCTGTTGAGAGGCCTAAAACCCATCCTGAAGTATTTTGAGCCAACAGTACGTCAGCTCATTGTTCAAGCCATGATTAGCTCTCGTTTGGACTATGCCAGCGTGCTGCTACTGGGTGCTAACAAAGCTGAGGTCCTGCGACTCCAACGGGTCCAAAACTTTGCAGCGAGAATTCCGATTGGGCTCCCTCGCAGATGCCCTGTCAGAGCAACGATTGGAAGGCTTCATTGGCTCCCGATCGCATCTCGGATCCAGTTTAAAGCCCTTGTCATGGAGTTTAAGATCCTTAAAAACGGGAGACCAGCTTTACTGCGCCCTTTGTTGACCTTGTATGCTCTACAGCGTAGCCTGCGCTCATTGGGACAACACCTGGAGTGTACCACGAACCACTATGCCGTATGGGCGGTCGCTCCTTCCGGGTGTTGGCGGCTTAACTTTGGAACTCCTTGCCGGCTCACATCCGTGGAGTAGAGAACCTGCTGGCTTTTCGGAAAGCCATTAAAACTTTTCTTTTTTCATCATCATAGGCTCTCCCGTCTATGTTTGGCTAGCCTCAAGTATCTGTCTCTTTAGATCTAGCAGCGCCGGGACGCCTCTTTGCTGGGCAGCTGTTGCGCTTACCAAACCCTTAACATACCATAACATTTTATTCTAATAAATTATTTTTCATGCAACACTGACTTCTTTATGACTGCAATCTCTATTACTTTTGGAGACTTTATTGTTGGGCTATGAAAATTGAATGGCTAGTTAAGGTTACAGGCACTACCTTCCACTACTATAAATGCTTTGCCCATGGCTGAGTTCTGGTTATGAAGGTACAGATAACCATAGCTAGGCAACTGGACATTTGTTTATAGTTTTCATATACCAAAACGCCTTACTATAAGTTTAGTAGATCCATTGTGATTTTTTTTATATTGTATGATATGGTTACCCCGAAACCGGTCCCAGTATGCTTGTTTCTGGTCCAGGGAAGACCTGGTGTGCCAGTTCGGACTGGCTGTTCCCATGGGGAGAAAGGTCAAGACTGATTTGCATATGGATGGGTCTAATGTGGAATGGCGCGACTTGCAAAAAACACTTTAACAGAAGTTTAGTTGATCTACCGTATTTTTTTATATTTTGAATATACGCCAACAAGCAGAGCAGTTTACTAACCACAACGTATTGCTTTCACTTTAATGAAGCTCACACTTTGTGAACCAGGTTCTTAGTTCGAAAAGTAATGTCAGTTTCCTGTAATCCTAGTTCCGCATCAGACATTTTCAATAGTCCTAAACCGAAGAATATTTCAGCTAGTATGCGGAGATTTACACCATATTTCCAATATAAAAAACTTATTGTGTAAACCTGAGATTTTTAAATATAGAAACTTAAACTAAAGCAGCCTACCCACATTTTTCCTAATTATAAACAGCGTTTGCCATTAGAACCAAAAAGATGCATAAAACTACACAGCAGCCTACGTGTACATACAAAAGTGGAGAATGACATGCAGAACCAAAGAAAATACACAGCTTTAAGGAACCAGAACCCACAATACCGCATGGTGTCTTGTAATGGCAGTGTTACCATAGTCCCCGTTTTTTCTCGACAGTCTTATGCATCTCCTCACCAGACAGTTTTACCTTATCTAAATTTAAGCCAGCAGCCAAGTGTAATATTCATGATTTCAAAGCAGGTTCCTACAAAGCAGAGATCCGATTACAAGTAACTTTATTTTCCTTTAGCATTGTAGCATCTTCATGGATAGTTTTAAACAGAAATACAATAGTAGGCAAATCCAACCAGCTTCACAATGCAAGATGGTAAAATCTAACAGGAACAGACAGTAGGAACAAGTTACTTAACTTTGGTAATGCTCTTTCTGGTAGAGACTATGTAGCTGTAGGTGCCTAACCTTTTGAATATTCCCCAGGAGTCCGCCTCATTCCAGAGTTTCTGTAGTAACTATGTGCTGGAAGGAGGTGCTGATCAACTTTCCACTGACACCGTTAAACTCCGGAAATGATGTGCAGGGCCTATGTAGGTGACACTCTCAGAAGCGGAGCCTAGTTGCTTTTGAGTGCCTACACACCCTCAGACAGACCCCAAAAAGCAATTTGTCAGAGTCTGCAGATTCCTAGACTTGGGATCTTATTATGGATAGAGTACAATCCCGGAACAGGGAGGATGGGATGTTCGATGAGAAACCTGCAGCTAGAGTCTCTACCAGAAAGAGTGTTACATAAGGTAAGTAAATTGTTCTTCTCATAGAGACTTCTAGTCGCAGATTCCTCACCTTTTGAATAGATGCCAAGGCAGTACCTATTTGAGAGGTGGGTCTGTAAATGGAATAGGATCACAAAATCCTGCAGGACCGAGCAAGCCAAGTGCCCCTACCAGTAAACCTGGCTGTCCAGACAATAGTCGTAGCTGCTGGCACATGTCTAGGAGAGGGAGTCCCCGTGTTAGCACAAAGATAGAAGATTTGTCCCTTGCAGAGTAAGCATGCAGTCCATCCGGAAACTACTTTTTGGCCAATGCCTACCAGATCATAATGCAATGCACCATCCAGCTCGAGAGGTCTCTCCTGCAAGGCCTTGCTTTTTTTTGCTCCAGAGAACCTCCCAAAGAGCTAATTGTCAACCTGGTGGCTGTTGGCAAAACGTAGAAGCTCAGCGCTCTTCTAGGGTGCACGCTGTTAACATTGGTGACTATGATGTCAATGTACACCATTCTCTATGTATGTATACCAATGTCAATATC
Source organism: Lissotriton vulgaris (assembly GCF_964263255.1). Taxonomy (NCBI): domain Eukaryota; kingdom Metazoa; phylum Chordata; class Amphibia; order Caudata; family Salamandridae; genus Lissotriton; species Lissotriton vulgaris. The sequence goes on along the minus strand of NC_141694.1, from coordinate 198,026,122 downwards.
AGTAAAAACAATCTTGATATATGCTATGGCATAATAATGAGAATGTCGCTAAAAAGGATATCAATGACCGCTATTTTATATGTACATATAATAATGAACCCTTATTGCTTTTGAATTCACCCAAGATGACCTCCCCATAAACCCAGAGTCAGGTGATCTAACAGGCCCTGCGACGTAAGCCCACAAACTGATGTCACAAGTGGGGTTGCACTTAGCCCGAAGACAAAAGTGGGAACAGCGAAAACCTCGTATTGATCCCACAGATAGGCAGTTACACCACAAACAGGTCTGAGGAGATTGGCCCCAATAAAACATGTTGGACCAAAGGCACACGTTCCCAAAATACCACATAGTCAGATGCCACATGTAGTTAGGAACACTCAGTCAATCGGAACACAGCATGCACTCCATACATAGTGATCACGCTCTCCCCATGCCGGATATCTGGAGACACACACACACACACACACACAGGCCCACACTAGTTCCCAGAGGTTGAGAGCCACCAGTGTCCCCTTATCAGATAGTTGTATTTATGGTTTATGACTTGGCCTAGAGCTACATACTTACAAAGAATGTGAAATAGTTTTATTATACTTCTCAAACTGTATATATTTGCCGGTATTGCGCCTCGTGTTTCTGGCAGATACGACCACTTGAGGGGGACGGGAGCTTGTCTCGCCAGCTGGGCTGAAACATTTGGAGCATGTCACGTCGAGCCGCACGATGGGCAAGGGCGACAAGACTCCAAGCAAACTCACCTTCGAGCAAAGGCGTTCAAGGTCGCAGGGTGCAGCGGGCGCTGGTGAAAGGCATGCCGAGCAGGAAGATGAAGATATATCTGGGGGGGGGGGGGGGGGGGCAGATATTAAGAGCATGCACCTAAGCAATGGAGAAAGGCCTTCAAAATAGCATGACGTTGCTGGGATCGAAGCTAGACGCCTTCACCAACAAAATGGACAGAATGGCGGAGGGCATAGATGAGCACACAGAACGCCTTGACATGTTCGAGAGGAGGCTAACTGAAACGGAGGAGACAGAGTTGAACACAAACCACAAAAGGCTGGACAAGATGATGCAGTACAAATCGGAAGATTTAGAAGCTCGCTCCCGTCGCTGCAACCTTCGAATAACGGGCCTTCCGGAGACGACAGACCGGCATCATGGAGCTCTTCATAGAAAAATTGTTGACCACCCGCCGAATTTTTTTCCCAGATGTTTTTAGTGGAGCGTGCCCACCGATCATTGGTCCCGCGTCCGCGGGCCACTCCGCGCTCTATCATAGCCAAGCTGTTAAATTAGAGAGACAGAGACGCAGCCTTGAGACAAGCTAGGGAACGGAAATCGTTGCATTATGAGAGCTCTGAGATCTCGCTCTATCCGGACTTCACTGCCAAAGTCCAGGAGGCCTGCAGGCACTTTGCCCCGCTCAAGCGACAACTAAGGGAGCTTGGACTGGACTACGCCATGCTGTATCCGGCGAAGTTACGCGTTAACCGGCAAGGCCATTCACACCTGATCACCGACCCTAGAGCGCTGCAATAAGCCTTAAAGAACTGGTCAAAGGAACAACGCAGGGAGGCAAATCTCCCGGGGGAGGGGGTAGAAGGAGGCGAACAACTAGAGGAACGGGAGTGATTGTCTGCTTCGCGTGATGGTAAGGTGGCGAGCCTGCAGGTTGCAGCGAGGACTGTTGGGTTGGCTTGCAGAACTTTTGATATAGGAGCGGGGTCATTGGTGTGGGGTAGATTCAGCGCAGGGTTGCCCACCCGAACTTAACTGACATGGGGCCTGCCATGATGCTTGCACAGGGCTGTCTGGCGGCTGGATTAATACAAGGCAGCAGGCGTCCATCGGAGGTCTGGGGGAAGAGTATTTAAGACCTGACCTGCAGAAATAGGACACAGTACACATACAGATCGCTTTGCCATGTTCTGGTTTTATAATGACTGATTGTGTTTAATGATACAACTTCACTGATGCTTACTATGGACTTCTGCGGGTGGTGGCAGGGGGGGTCCCCAGAGTAGTGCGCGTTCGCACTCCTGGCTGACGGTCAGGCAACCTCGGCCCCCGCATGCATATCACCTGTGTTTGCCTCTACGGAGACTACCCTGTTTGAATTAAGGAAGGGAGGGGAGTGCACTCTGCAAGGCCAAGTTGGGGAGGGTCTGCTGTAGGAGGGGGGGGGGGGGATGTTTGCTGCTTGGAGCTGTTTGTGGGGAAGGGGGGGCTTCTGTAAAGTTTGCACACAATGGTCATGCTAGGCTCATCTGGACACTGCACTTTTACACACTACTGTTTCTGTAACAACAATGAGTACACCTAACCTGGGGGATCGCTATTCTCCCGCTACGTTACGGGCACTAACGTGGAATGTGAGAGGGTTAAACTATCTCCGCAAATTGAGGAAAGTTTTGGGTTAACTACAACGTCTTCGGGTGGATATAGTCCTTCAGGAGACGCATCTGCCGCTCACGAGCAAAATACTGCACAGTAGGGGATTGGAGGGAAACACTGTAGCTGCAGGCTTCACGACTCACGCTAGAGGGGTGCTAATACGGGTGAATCCAAAATCAAAACTTACTCTAACCTCCCTAGGGGTGGATACAGAGGGCCGCTTTGCGATAGCACACTGCAGAGGCCTAGGCATGGACTTTGTGGTAGTTAATGTATACGGTCCGAACTATGACTCTCCGGATTTTTTTCAGTCCTTAGCGGATATTATTACGATTTACGGCGCTGCATGAATTCTGTGGGCAGGAGACTTCAACTTAGTACTCAACCGAGAGCTAGACAGATCCGCTGGTCCGCAACGCAGACAGTCTGCAGCAGCCGAGCTGCTGAACTCACTTCTCATTAGCTCGGGCCTGGAGTATGTGTGGAGGTACAGAAACCCGACACAGGGGGGCTACACCCACTACTCGGCCTATTACGATATCCACACAAGGATTGATTATTGGCTGGCTACTTCCTCCATGATGGGAAATGTTAGAGATTGCAAGATACTGCCCTGCACTTTATCGGATCACTCACCGCTCTTGCTAGTGCTTGATGTCCCGACGAAGGGGATCTCCCCCTTCACATGGCAATTTCCCCCGTTCTCGTTTCTTGACCCATAGATAAGGAGGAAATACTAGAAGCCCTAGCGTCCTTGCGATCCGGCAGCGCCCCAGGTGTGGATGGCCTTACAGTCGATTTTTATAAAGCCTTTAAGGAGCAACTTATCCCACATCTTTCTGCACTATTTGACAACGTATGCGTGGAGGGCAGCATGCCGCAGTTAATGCAGGAAGCATTGCTAGTAACGATACTTAAGACTGGAGAGGCACATGATGAGTGCAGTTCCTATAGGCCGTTATCCTTGATAAATGTTGACACCAAGCTATATGCTAAGGTGCTGACAACACGTTAGGCGCTTTTGGCCCCTAGCCTGGTGGCGCCGGAGCAGGCGGGCTTTATCCTCAGTAGGAACATATAATATCCGCACGGTGTTGGGCATGATGCAATATGTCAAACAGGATACTAAGGCCATCGCCATCTACCTCGACATGGAGAAGGCATTTGACTCAGTAGAATGGCCCTTTTTGAGGCAGGTGCTGCGTAGGATGGGACTGGGCGAGCAGTTTCTCCAAATAATAGGTGCTCTCTACAACAAGCCCTCAGCCAGGGTGCGAATCGGCAGTCTGGTTACGGATCCCTTCGCTATTGGGAGAGGGACGCGTCAGGGCTGCCCACTTTCCCCACTACTATACACCTTGGCGGCTAACCCGTTGGCCTGCGCACTGAGGGAATATCACGGCAACGAAGGTATTCGCTTCCCTACTTATAACAGTCGTCTCCATGTACGCAGACGACACTGTTGTATATCCACGATCCCGTAAATAACCTGCCGCCGATGCTCAGGGAGCTAGTCCACTTCGGCGCCCTCTCGGGATTGAAGGTAAACTGGACTAAATCACTGGCCTTCCCCCTAACGCCGGTCACTCAGAAGTTTGACATGGAGTACCCACTACAATGGACTGAGGACCCTATTAGATACTTGGGTGTTTGACTACGCACAGACCCAGAGCTTCTGCCTAGGGAAAATTACGGTTTGGCGATTAGCAAACTGGAGGATGACGTGGCAACCTGGAACAAGCTTCCCCTTTCGCTTATGGGGCGCATCGCCATAATGAAAATGGTCGTCTTACCTAGGCTACTGTTTCTCTTCAGTGCAATCCCGATCGTACTGTCCAATGCCTTCTTCCAACGACTGACCCAGCTGATGATCAATCTGGCACGGGCTGGTAAACAGCCTAGAGTCAAATGGACGACCCTTACATTGCCGTACAGTATAGGTGGCCTTATCGCCCCAAATCTAGAACTCTACTATCGAGTGGCGCAGGCGTCACACTTGCACACCTAGGTACATGGCGAACAGCGTATCCCACATGTACTCATGGAGAGGCTGTTGAGCCACTTGCCCTCCCGGTCACGGTGTTTCAGCCAATGGACCGCAGGACTGGTATTCTTGATTCAATCACAGCCACTAATCATGCGTGGCACACTCTACTGCAGAGGCAGGGTAGTGTACTGCTATATTCGCCACTCATGCCAGTGGACTGGGCAGTGTGGCTGCCACCTCTCAGTGAAAAAGGAGTGGTCCGGGCTTTGCAGCAACTCGGCATACGCCTTGCGGGCGACTTTTTCAGGGAGGGCAAGGTTAAAACCTGGGAGCAAGTGGTGGGCGCAGTGCCTTTCTAGACTTGTTGGGGCCTGACCCGACGGAGCCACAGGAAGTACCTGAGCTCACCTACGTCAAAGACGGAATCTCCCGGTAAATTACTAACCAACTTGTACAGGCTTGCAATGTCACACGAGGAACACCAGCTACTGAAGGCTAGAGTGGAATGCCAGAGAGATTTAGAGATTACAATAGATGACGCAATGTGGCAATATTGTTGCGTTAACATTAGGAAGATGTCCTTGAACGGGAAGCACAGATTGATCCATTTCAAATTCCTTCAGAGGGTATATTATACACCTGAGAGGCTGCACAGGTACGGTCTACGCCCCTCGGCGTCATGCTAAAGATGTCGTGCTCCACTTGCCGACTTTCTACACTTGGCGTGGAGCTGCCCTGGAGTACAGTCATATTGGAATACGGTGCTTTCAGAAATGAGTAAGATCCTTGAGGTCGAGCTGACTCCTGATCCGGCATTGGCGCTAATGGGATACTCTAGGGGCCTCCCTGTTGCACTATGGCGACTGGCAGACATGGAGATGCTGATGGCGCGAAGAGTGGTAGCACTCTGCTGGATGAGAGGGCCACTGCCCACTGCAACCCGCTGGGCTCAAGATATGCTTTATTGTTGCACCCAAACTGAAAACTATAGTGAACTCCTACCCCCTACGAGTCGCCCGAAAATTTTCTGGGGACTGTATCAATCATACGTGAGTGGCGGGGGGGGATTCCGACTGAGGATGGAACTGGGGGGGGGGGGGGGGGGGGCCCAGGTGGATGCTGTGGAAAGTACTGCGAAATAGACACTGATGGGAGGGACCTGCGAAACTGACCTAGATGCTTCCATGCACTGGAGAAGACAAGGGAGTGTGTCGGATGGGTAGGAATGTGAAGTAGCTACGAACTCCCCACTACATCTAACACGGGGCCTTGTTTAGTCCTGGGGGCAGAACTGCTAAGAAGGGAAAACGCAAGGTATGTGCGCACTGCTAACTTTGCAGAGAGTGTACTGAGGATCAGGTGTGCATTGACTTTTGAAGAATGCTCGATTTGTGTATAGCCAACTCATGACATTGTGTGTGTAAACCGGGACGGGTGGGGTATTTGTTAATTACAAAGATAGACCTCACATAGCTTGTAATTTACTAGTTGCAAAGTTGAATAGTCTTGACAGTACAGACCACAGTGTAAACGAGACTTCACGCAGCTTGATATTATATTGGACATTTGTGCACATAGTTTATTCAATGCTGGATGCTGCTTGATATAAACAAAACAATTGCCAATACTGCGCAAATAGATCAACAAACTTTCAATGCCCAATGATATGAAACAATTGAAGCATAACCACCATACACAGTGTGTTCAAAGTTCAATGTTTTTTATTTTTGTTCTTTTCCAGGGTATAAAAAATTACCACATTTTTTAATTTGTTAGAGGTTTCTGAATGTCAGGGAGGGGAGTGGTATCTAATTTAAAATTCTAAGAAATGTGAAATAAAACGCACAAGTGAAGACAAATGTCACATAAGTCGATAATGCTCATACACTCTCACTCTTCATTTATACTGTGCCAAACTTTAATACCACAATTCAAACTCACAAAAATCAATAGACTAACACAAAGTCAGAACATGCAGTGCGCAGTGAACAAAAAAGGAAGAAAAAAGGAAAATTCCTAATATCACTAGAACTAGTGCTTTTAGGCTGTTATTTGAAAAAATAGTATCACAACCAAAAAACGAACGACCAATTTATTCGAAGAATGGTGGGGCACTAATATTGTATTAACATTACTGTTGACTTTATGATATAATGTGCCATCTAAACAATATATAGGTTACTCTATATACAACAACATTCATTTACAAAAGATTGGCGGATGCTGCTTGAACCACATATACATATACATATACATATACATATACATATACATATATACATATACATACACACACAAAGCTCCGCCGGACCTCAGGGTTGTCGGCTGATGGGCTGTGTAATTATTGCAGGGATTAGCTAATTTATTGATGGCCCGCTGACGGCCCCAGGGTTGTAGGCACTATGGCGGTGTCTCCACTGTGGAATAAATAGAGGTTTTTGAAATAAAAAAATATAGATATATAAAAAAAGATATGTAGGTCAAAGGAGGGCTAATCGAGAAGCCCCACAAGAACTGTGGGCCATCTCTGAGGCGGTCCCGCCCTGCAAGACTATCCACAAGCACCTAAACGAGGCATCCGCACCTCCCCCACCCAAACTGGCAGGGAAGTGCTCTGATGCCCGCTATTCCAGCCACCCCGCGCTGGGTTACACTAATCCATCGGTTGAGGGAGGCGGTGGACCCCCCCCCCCCCCCCACGCCAGCAAGTCAACAGACCCAGGGTAGGAAGAGCACCAGACCAAGCAAGGCCACCCCACTTACAGTCCACTGCCAGGATCACGTGAAGTTCGACCGCCAACACCCCCATCCACCAGTTCTGACCCATCTTGCCTCAGCAGATTGAGGGAGAGAGGATAGGGGTCCAGCCCTCCAAAAGCCAACCGGGGGTGGGGGTTGGGGGGGGGGGGGGAGGGGATTGAGAGGGGTGGAATAGTAGGGTATGCTTCTCCCAGGATATGACAAGGCTGTGGAGGAAGCATCAGGGAGTGTGATAGAGGTCAAAATGTTACCAATAAGAATAGCACAGCACTGAGCGAAGGAGGCAGCCCAGGTGGGCTTTAGAGTAGAGGTGTGTTGGGGGGGGGTGAAAAGCACGAGACTGAGACAGAGGCCTCGCCTTGGAAGCCCAACAGGAAAGCCCAAACAACTCGCCCTTTCCCGGAGGAAGCCAGAGATGTGCCCTAGACTCCACATGAGGATGAGCCTGGGGAAGTGTCAGAAGAGAGGCCCCTATCAGACATTCAAACTCAACCTGGCCATTGGTGTAGAAGAGGAGCCCACCAGAAAATATAAAAACAGGGAAGCCTGACTGACAATCAAGAAACAGAAGGAGCATAATACCACTTATGCACACACAGGTTGAGCGAAGACTAGGATGTCCACCACTCCCCCAAACGCGCCAGTCGGGTAAATGACCCCATAGAGAAAGTTTCCATAGAAGGCAAGGCCTTCGCGCAACCCTTTTGCCATCTGCTGTCCTACTGGACTGAAAGGAAGGTCCAGTACAACAAGTCCTTGGTTGGAGTAGGGGTCCTTGGAACCAGAGGAAATGGCAGTCATAGAGGACCGCTTCCTGCACGGAGTGAGATCTGCGATGGAACTACCCCTACATTAAAAAATGTCTGAGAAAATTAGAGTGCTAAGTCGGGTAGAAACAGACGGAGACACCATGACAAAATATGTCCGCTACTACAGAAGGGTGTGTCAAGGACCACCTTTGTGCCATGGGCACAGATGGACAAAGAAGGGATCATGAACACATGGACACCATCCATGGACGGGGAAGGGTAGTGGATCTGCTGTTTTGCAATTATCAACTTAGCAATAGGTGACATCAGGAGACTGCTCTCCAGTAGGGAGCAGACAGACCGTGTTTTCCCGAGCCTTCATCCCAGCAGTCACACTGATCGACGCCGAGCATGACTGGCAGCATTCAACTCATATAGGCACGACCGCAGGGAGGAGGTCATGGTCTGGGGAGTAAGTGCTTTTACAGAACCACAGAATAAAAACATGCAGTAGTACTAAGTCACCCCTTCCCCCAACAGGTCGTATCGCCTTCATACCCTTTTTAAAAACACATTTTCCTTATCTACATCCGTGAACAGGTTTTTAGGCCACAAAATGCTATGTCGATCAGGAGTCCTTGACAGAGTACGCCATCCAGGTGCCTGCATGCCGTTGATCATTTGGGGGGAGGATTAGTGGACCACGGCCCTTGAGGAGAAGTTGGACGAGGGAGCAGGAGCGGCCCACAACTGGTGCATAACAAGCACTCAGGACCACTCACCCAAGTCCGGCTTTGGAAGAGCTATGCATGTCTTGACAGCCCCAGGATTTCAACAAATGGAGCCTCCCCACACCACCCCTTACAGTTCCAAAACTAGACAAATGTTCCAGTGTCGGGTCAGCTAGGATGAGGAGACCCCCAAAACTCCGCAGCAAGAATATAACGCTCATGTAACGCTCAGTACGTGAGAAAAATTAAAAGCCATAATACCCGCTTCAGGCAGATCATGACTAATACCAACAGTACAACTGACTCCCATCAAAAACGCAGCAAACAAGTGCAATCTCAGTCACTCCCCTGCAGTGCCATTTGTGGGCCAATAACAACCAGACTACCTTTGCTACGCTACATTAGTAGCAGCATCGCCCAAAACCATTGAGAGCGCCCAACGGAACCCGCACAAAGCAGCCCAAAACCACCCAAACCTTTCAGAAAAAGTGCATAACATTCACCCAACTCTACTAGGTAGGTCCTTACTACACGCCACGTGCAGAACCTAGAGGGACATGCATGCGACAACTGCTAAAATGAATTGACATTCCACAATGCCTGTACAGGTCAAAAAGGATACATTCTGCACCGGTAAAACTGCACACATACATTTAACAGAAACAGTCCATAGAAAGAACTATTCTCTCCACAATAGCAAGGAGACAAAATATCCACTAAATAACGCTAAACAACTTAAACTCACCATTCCCCAAAAGTGCTACCTCCTCCTCCCAGTAGGAAGTATCACATGCAGTGAAGCTACAAAATATACCCCTAAAAAGAACGCATAGCAATTTTCCTAAAACTGATGCGTTTTTTCCAAGCTAACCCACAGCTCTTATTCAACAAGTCTGCAAGAGAGCCATACGTGCACCATCATTACAGAGGCCTGCCGTCCCATCAATCCAACCGCCCAAAACACAGACAAGTTGACTTAACGGACTTTTTAAAAATATACATTTTTTTTGCACTGCAGAAAGACAAGACACCCCTGGGCGCCCAGACAACAGACCTGTTTCCTGAAGACCTAATAAATGTTCTATCAAGTTATATATCTATGTACTCTTGCACACTATATTTAGCATGGGTGCTCTAGTGCCGCTCCAAAGGCAGATATCTGCCTAGTTTCATGGAACCTACTTTGACATTCTTGCAATGCTTGCGTTGGGACCTCTCCTATCTCATCTACACCCAGGCTGAACCAAATACTAGCATTCCTCACACACTATACAATGCACTGTATCAACACATGATCGCAGTGAGCACTCAAACCACAAACAGGTCGTTCTACATATGCTCACTGATACCCCAAGCCAGGCTTTACTTATCACAAGAGATAGTCCCCGAGAAAGCAAAAGGTCTCATCCACTTGAATAGACTCAAGATTAGGGCAAAGATTCAATCCAATAGTGTGGAAACCCACACAGCAGTAGTAAACATCACCCTGTAGGAGACCAACCCCCACAGCATTGTACCTAGTCTTCGAGCCTAGAGACAATCAAACCGAGCTACACAGTATGCGCAGAAGGCACACTGTAGAGTATACTGTTTGGCCCAGAGACTTTGAGAGAAGAGGTTCTTGGAGGTAGTGAGACCACTGCACCAGTGTACAAAAATAGTCTACTTGCGTCTGTGGTCCCAGGGTGGACCATAACATATTTGGGGGCTGCCTTTTTTAAAATAAGTGGACCCCGGATATGGAATTCCAGTGCAGGGTCGCTCACCTTGACAACGCTAGGGGAAACCAGACCAATGGGACGGGGTCAAATGGCAGCATAACCATCCAAAGGCAGGAAATTTGGGATACCGAGAATAATAGGTACACGGTTGAAAGGCAGGGGCAACCCCTAATTTTATGGAATTTTGTGCTGAGATATTCAAATGTTAAGTAGGAGACGGTTTTAATTTTAGTTAACTTGAAGGTATTCTTATGAAAGAGGGCTAATCCACCACCACAATGGTCTAATCTGTCCTTTATGATAAAGAAACTGAGGAGACTAGGAGGTCAAGGATCGCATAAGGTGATTAGTTGAGCCAGGTTTCGGTGACAAACGCAATGTTGATGTCATAGTTCAGTATGGTCTCAGCCGATTTTGTTGTGTTTGGTTGCTGATCTACAGTTTAACATTCAGTTTACATTGCAGCTGGTGGTGTGATTTTGGGAGCGGGAGCCAAAGGGATAGAGGTGAGTTGTGATGGAGGTCTTATAATCCTAGGATGCATGGTTCCGGTGATTAGCTGAATGTTTGTGGGGTGTTCAGGGCTGGCTTGAGGTTGTATGACTTGCCAAGATCCATGGCCTCTCAAGGGCATCCTAGGGCTCATTCTTCTTGGTCTGTGATGTTGGGTGCTGAGAGGGGTGATGTACCAGCTAATCGTATTGTATTTGGGAAGCTGAGAGGGTTCATTGATGTTTAAGTGGGAGGGGATATGTGGATGTTGGGTGGGTTTAGGGGAGTCTTTGGTGTTTGTAAGGATTTTGTTCATGCCCTGAATGATTACATAGAGTGGTCTTTGAAGGAGGGTTAGGCTTTCGGTTAAGGATGTAGTGGGCATAGGGGTCTGTGATTGGAGGGATTAGAGTGGTTGTTCCGTGCGTATAATGCATTCAGTAAGTTTGGCTACAGATGATGGGTTTAAGATGGGGAGGGGCGTTAAAGGGGGTAGTAAGTTTGGTGCTGTTGGTTGGGGCTGGGGTCTTCTGGGGTGGATGAACTGTGGGTAGTGGTGGGCAAGATGTGTATCCCTGATTTGGTAGAGAGGAGTGAGTTTAGAGAGTGTCCTAAAACATCTTTGGTTGTGGTTTGGGTGGTGGCATGATGTGTTTAGGTTGTTAGTGGTAGGTAGAACAGGTTTGGTGTATTGAGTGGGGTGAGGGGGGGAATGGTGGGGTAGTTTCTGGGGGAGAAAGTGGGTTGGGAGGGATGCAGTAGAGGGAGGGGGTAAGGCATAAGGGTGGAGTGTCCGGGGTTAAAGAGGAAGTCTGTAGGAATGTAGTGGGTGGGGGGTAGGCATAGGGGTGGAGTGTAGGAGTGAAGTGCGTAGTTGGTGTGAGTTGATGGTAGGTTTAGCGAGTAGTACTTGGTGTATAGTTCTGGGGGTGGGTTCAGAAGAGGTTGGGTGGTTGGAGGGACTAGCAATGGGACGGTGAAGTTTGGGGTAGACGAGTTCAAAATTGCCGTAGGTTAGTCGTTGGCTTTGACCAATTACTTCTGTTTCTGTATAGGGTAATAGTGCCATTGCCTTTGAAGCCAGGTGAGTTGGGTGAGTTGGTGATCTGTAATGTTTGGCCGTGGGGATGTTGGTGGCATTAGTGACTTGGAGGGTACTTGTTATGTTCTTTTTCCAATTGGCCTGGTCAGTGGTGTAAAAAAATTAAATTTGCTTTAGATTTTCTTTTGGCGTTGTGGTAGAGGTCTGCTATGAGTGTTTCAGGGAGTCAAGTAATCTGTGCTTAAAGAGTTTTTTGGCGTCGACAAAGGTTGAGGAGGTAGGTGATGTAAAAAGTGTGGGACGTGGGGTTTCAAGTTTGTGTGATGTGAGGGGGTGGAGGGATTTGGTGGCAGTCTGGCGGCGGAGGCGTGTTATTTCTAGACCTCTTTCTCACTGGGGGGTCATGTGGAGGCAGACTATGAGTGGAGATATTCGAGAGACTGGAGTCCAAAACGAATTTGGTTTTATTTTTATCTGGACTGAGGAAGTGATATGAGGGGAGAGGGGGACAGCCAGGGGTTCTGTTCTTGGTGGGACATCATATATGACTGTTTTGAGGGAATGGGGGGAGATTGGACCATATCAGCATGGGTCAGGAGTCTCATGCAAATTAGACGGGAGCATAAGCAGATGTAAGGGGTGGGTTGGTAGTCAGCAAGTTCAGATTGGGGAGAAAGTAGAAAATAGGATTAGAGTCAGGGTTTCTGAGAATATAGTGAGGCAAGGTGTAGGGGAGTCTGTTCCCTATTACAGGATCAGGGATTTTGTAGGGTTGTTCAAAGATGGTCGTTCCATTCTTGTTTAAGGTGGGGCCATAGTCCTCCTTTGATAACAGCTGAATCAATGTGGAAGTAGAGCCAAGGTCCTTCAGTTTCAGATGATTTTACTTGTGAATGAATCTTGTTTATTTCTAGTTCTGATGTGGCCATATTGTGAGGGTGAATCAAGTGGTGACGTAGGAGGTAGTGGAAAATGGAATGTGATTTACAAAAATGGTAAAAGGGGCCTCCCGATTGCGAGAGGGTCATGGGCTGTAGCGCCTCCACAACCTCCAAAGCTGTGAATTGGATGATTGGTAGGGGGTCAAAGTATCCAAACGTTACCCCTCCAGTGCGTGCAGTATTCACCCCCTGGGCTGGGGAGACAAACCAAGGTCCTGTGTATGGGGGTGTGGATCGATCTCAGGCCGCTTCCTGGGGAGGACGACTATTGCAGACAGGTTTGGTGTGGGTGGTGGAGAGCAGCCCAAGCAGAGGAGGCACGGGCAGTCAATGCCGATCCTCAGGCACTGTACATCGGAGCAGGAACAGCTGAACGGAATCCCACTGGGGTCCAGCGATGATGCTCTGCATTGGATGTAGAGCAGAGGAAGAGTGCCGGAGCACACGACAGACATGGCAAGAGCAGGGAGCAGAGGCATTCACTGGACTTCAGGGCGTTGTGCTCCTCTCCCAGGCATACTTCTCAGTGTTGCATTGCTCAGGCGGGGTATGAAGGCTGGGAGCAGAATCTCTGTGCTGAGCCGATCAGGTGGGGCGCGGCATGAAGGCTAGGAGCGTCGTCACACACCAGGCTCCCAAGGAGCTGTGCTTCTCTCCAGAAACCACCGCTCTGCAGTTCTACCGGGGTCCCAGGTAAGGCGAGGTGGACGGGGGGGTGGGGGGGGATGGTCGGGGGGGAGAATCAAGAGTTTCAACCAACTCTCAGCGAGGCAGCTTCCAGCAGGCGTCGATTGGTCAGAAAGCAGGTGGATGGCAGGGTTAAGAAACCAGGGATATGCGCCATTAGGTGATCCTACTCTGCGGCCGTCTTTGTTGAGCAGATACCAACAATCTAGATAATAATGGAAGGGTGCACAGTCTCTGAATGGACCAGAGGCCGTCCTGGGCCCCTAGTTCCCCCCCCCCCCCCCAAGCACCTCAAACTCCTCAGTCCCTAACAACCCTTGCATGGTAAAAGACCAGAACGCATTGACGCAGTGCCCCCGGCACACATGCCTACCATTCAACCAGGACCGCGCTGACACTGCAAGGTACCCTAACAAAGCAAACCAGGTCACCGTCTTCAAAGACTAACGACCAAGGACAGAGATGACTGGGTTAGCCCTGGGCCGAGATCAACCCCTGTGGTGAAGGACAGGGGGTACTAAACCGTCATCAACTCAGAATCAAATGGAGCAATACGCAGTCAATGGCCCCGGACATGGAGATCTGGCATCCCTTATGGCTGCGCACTCAGATGGGGACCCGGCCACCATCCTGCAAGCCATCAAGACCTGCCAAGAGTGGATGGAGACAAAGATTGGGAAGGTAAGAGTGGACATGGCCCTCATCTGGCAGAATCTCTGCAATGCAACTGCCTGCATCACCGAAACGGAGTCCTGCATCTCTGAGGTTGAAGGTAACGCCTCCACCAAGTGAAGCAGCTACCCCATACAGCTAACCTCCACAGGCGAGCCAAGGACGCTGAAAATAGATCGCGGCGCAACAATCTGCGTCTGATGTGCCTTCCCGAAGTGACAAAACCCCTGCAAATTAACACATTCATTGAAAACTGGATTAAATCCTGGATGCACAGTCAACGTGGTTTAAGGTGGAGAGGGCCAACCGGGCGCTTGCACCCAAACCGCCGCCGGGTACCACACATCGGCCAATAATAGCAACTATCCCCAATTTTAGGATGCACAATGCTATTCTCCAGAAAGCACACTCCCAATCTGAGCTGTTTCACAACGGTGCTCGGATTATAATCTTCCCAGATTACACTAGGGAAGTGCAAGCCAAAAGGAGATCCTACACCCAGGTTAAGCAGAAACTGCAGGCCCTAAACCTGCAGTACACACTCTTCTTTACGGCTGGCCTCAAGGTAATATTCCAGAATAGGACACTTCAACACACAGTCGGCAGCATGGACTTGGGTGACAGAGGAACATCCGGCCCACCCAATGCCGGGCTGCCCACCATCAGAGCCCCGGAGGGCGCGAACACCCGTGCGAAGCGCACTGTCTCCCGCACAAGGCACAATACCCGCGGCACAAACTCTGCCTCCTCAGTGAGACCACTTGAGAAAAATGGATCGGCGAGATCACAAGAGCCGGCGAGACTCCTGGGGAGCACCTAGGGACCCGATCCGGACAACCGAACTGCACTCCATGGATCCCCCTGTAGCAAGCTCCGAGGACACTGATCTATCACGTAGCCCCCATATCTGAACTTCAGTCTTACTCGCCTTAATGACTTACACTGGAGGATTGTAATTTCTTAATTGGAGTGGTTCAATGCACAGATTTACACCACACTACCGTAGCTACTCACCGTACACTTAGTTCCTGTTTATTGGGCGACGGATCCTTTAAATGGGGAAGGAGGGGGGTGGGACGGGAATTGGGACATGCAATGTTCTTCCTGCTATTGACTTGGTTTATGTTCATCTGTTTCTCAGCAACACTGTGTACATTATCTATGACCCTGCCTCGGGCAGCCCACACAATACTTCTGAGTGCCCCCAGCCACCAGTTGGGCTTATCCCTTTGAGTCAGCGTAGTATCCCAGATCTCTGGCCACACTTCACAACCACACCATAATGTCACGACCCTATGGCGAGGGTAAACCCCTTAAAATCTTCTCATGGAATGTTAACGGACTCTTAAATAAAATTAAACGGACGGCTATCTTAAAATACGCACGAGGGTTCACCCAGATGTCCTGTTGCTGCAGGAGATGCACCTGCTGGGTAATCACTGCCCTTTTTGACGCGTTAGGGATTCGACGAGGTATGGGACTCCAGGTTCACTAGAGGGGCTTAGGGCAAGGCGATTCTTATGAGGCGCTCCCTCCCCTTCACACCGGCTGCACAGAAGGCGACCCTCTGGGTCTCTGTCATTCTTGCAGGTACCCTCAGGGGTACACCCATAATTCAGTTGTCCATATGCTCCTCCAGGAAACCTAGACTCCACCCTTCACGCAGCGGTGGAAGGGGTATTGTCCCTCCTCCAATGCCAGACAGTGATGGGCGGAGATTTCAATGCTCTCCCCCAACCAGACAAGGATGTCACAGGCCAGACATCCTCCCATAGGAAAACTGTGGCTAGAAGCGGATGTGTTTTATCTAGGAACCCGATCAATATTGTGACCTTATGCCCCTATACGGCTATGATCAATACATATCCCTATAATGGCATAATATTCAGAGCCATATTTTCAGTAAATCGCCTCTGCAGTCCATGACACAGCAGAAGCTACTTCCTTAGATTCCTAGAGAGCACCCAGAGTTCTTTCGACACACCAAACCCCCAGCAACCTGGGAAAGCCCCGCTTGCTTTGTTTTGATTTGATTTGTAATAGAACTCCAGCGAGCACTGTAAGAACGACCAGTTCTAAGTGACAACTTTGACGTCTTGTGTCCAAAACGTATGTCAAACTCGGCATCTTTCAGGTATAAATATACCCATGTTGCCTTAAGCAAATACACGGTGGTGATTCTGGAGCAGAGCAGCTAATCTACTTTCAGAGAGCCCAGCAGAAGCGAGAAGCCCACGGACGCTGCCCCTCCTCTTTGACGCGCTGAGAAACACGCTGTCTTTTCTGCTGCAGAGAAAATCTAGCTCCGGCGTTTCCAGCCTACCCTTGCGGGCGACTGGAATATCGAGTCCTGAGAGTGAGATACAAGACCTCCTACATTCTATTCCCAAGGTACAGTGCTGACTAAACCCTTAGAGAGAATTCTTGAACAGATCCTTGGCAACAAACCTACTTAACTTAAACTGCTACTTACTTACTCCTTCCCACGTATTAGGCTTAGGTCAGGTACACCGGGGTAGGCGTATTTTAGAAGCACCAGTTGAGCACGTTAGCCTATGTATATATGTATATATATTTTATCCATTTTAAAGAGTCTTATGGCTAAGAAACCATATCAATGCTTTTACAGTATTATTTCATAATACTCCTTTTACTGTACGTACTGTACTTTATAACACGTCTTGCAATTGTGGCAATTCATTTCTCTTGCATGAGAAGGAAGACTACTCAATAAATATCCTTTATTGAAAACGCCAGTCTCTCTATTCTCTGCACCCTGGTGAAATTAAAACTGCACAACTGACTGAGTGAAATAGCTGTCTATTGTTTCACACGACTCTAGAGATTGACTCTTATTCTGAAGGAGCAAAGTTGTCATGTTTATGCGGTTGTCGGAAGCTGAATCCCTTCTTGTCTGAGCCAGGGAAGCTGATCACTTCCTATTCGGTCAAGAAAGTTTCCAGTGACCTCTGAGCTAGCTGGCGCAAACCTAAATTAAGTCTAACATAGTCAGTAGAGACCTAGAAGACCTCAGTCCTACGTCTACACTGCAGGCGATTGAGGGAGAACTGAAACACTACTAACGAGGGAACAGTCCAACTCCAATGTACACTCTGGGTGGCGGGGAAGGCCACAATCCATGGGTACACCAAAGGGTTTCTCAAGCACAGACGTCAGGTCCAGGGCAGTCCTCTCAACTGGAGGCCAGGGTCCTCCGACTGGAAAGGACGGTCGCTCCGACGAATGTAGAAGCAGATCGTCGACAACTTCATATAGTGCAAGAAGAAATACGGACTATTTATCTTGAATCTGGTAAAATAATTTGATGTCATCTGCAGCCTGGGTGTAATGTTGGGGGGACAAAAACGGCAAACTACTAAACTGGCTTTTCACTCATCCCCTCGCCAACTGGATAGTCCAGAGAGATTCAGAACTCTCAAGCTCTGGTCCCCCGCTGACATTGCACAGACCTTCACAAACTACTATTCAAGGCTTTACAGACCACCCACTTATGTCAACCGACCGCTCCTCTTTTCTGCAAAACGACCCCCCTCTCGCAATTCCCTGACGCAAAGGCCCTGAACGAGCCCATTACCCCCGAGGAAATCCGAGAAGCGATATTAGCACTGGCTTCCAGCAAGACTCATGGGCCAGACGAGGTTCCATCGGACTACTGCGCAGCGTTCAGGGAAACTCCGATCCCACAGATCGCGCCCTGTTTGATGGGGTGATTGAGAGGGGCACTCCCTCCCCCCCCCCGACACAGACACTGCCACTATTGTGATACCCAAAATAGACCACCTCCCAGATTCATGCACCAACTAATGGCCAATTTCGTGGATTAAAACTGAGATTAAAATCTCGGCTACGATCCTGGCAACCCGGCTGAAATGGGGGATACACACTCTCATACACCCCGATCAATGCAGCTTCATGCCAGGCCACCACACGCAGCATTGTCCGAGACGCTTTCATGTGGCCCTTGCTCACCACCATCTACTCACCCCATATTTAGCCTTTGCGCTGCTAGACTTTGAGAAGGTCTTGGATGCTGTCGACTGGAGCTACTTGGGGAATGTGCTGGAGAGAATGAGCCTCGGCACTCATCATAAATTGGTGGTCCTGTACTCCAACCAGTCACCTCATGAATAGGGCATTGTCAAATGCCTTTCATATCAGAGGGGGTACCAGTTAGGGGTGCCCCTTCTCCTATTGGCCCTAGGGATAGAGCCCCTGGCCTGTGTCATACGTGCAGATAAGCTGGTAGCGATGGCACACCACCCACAAAGACCACGACGCCCTGCACATGGGCAATGTCCTACTCTTCCTGGCAGATCCGGACCAATCCGGCAGATGTGTCTTCAGATCCTCTGGTCCCTTCGAGGAGGAGTCTGGCCTGCGCCTTAACTGGGATAAGTCTAATCTAGTGCCCCTGCATGTCTCATTTTGATGTGTAGACTGGCAAACAAGCATTCCATTGCAGAGGCTTTCCTTAAAGTACCTCAGCTTATGGGTGGCCCTTCTCCTAGAGCCTATCTGAACCCTTAATATTGACCTGCTACTTAAGGGCAGGTCAATATTAAGGCAAGACATCCACAAGGATGACTTGGGCCCGGTCGCGCCTGATCTTCAGCACTCTGGGCAGAAGTGGTATAGGCGGAAAGGCGTATAACAGACCGCAACTCCACTCGCGCCGAAAGGCATCGCCGTGCGAGTGCCGTCTTGAAAACTCCAACGCGCAGAACTGATGACATTGCGCGTTCTCTTCTGTGGCGAATAGATCTAACCAAGGCTCTCCCCATTGCCGAAAGAGGCCTCGCGCCACGTCCGAGTTCAGACGCCATTCGTGATTCATCGAGCACCGACTGTGGAGTTCGTCCGCCCTGGCGTTCAGAGAACCTGCCAGGTGTTGAACCGTAAGAGTCACGCCCTGACGTTCCAGCCATTGCCAGAGGCGCAGAGCCTCCTGGCAAAGGGTCCACGACCCCACCCCGCCCTGTTTGTTGCAGTACCACATGGCGGTGGTGTTGTCTGTGAACACCTGCACTACACTCCCGTTGACAAAGGGGAGGAACGCTTTCAGTGCCAAACGAATCGCCCGCAGCTCCAGCAGGTTGATATGGAGCCGGGACTCTGCCGGAGACTAGATGCCTCTTATCTCTGCCTCTCCCAAGTGGCTTCCCCAGCCCTGGAGAGACGCGTCCGTCACAACAACGTGCTCCGGTTGGGGAAGGGAGAGGGATCTACCTCTGACCCAATCGCGGTCCGTAAGCCACCACTGCAGTTGTCTTGCAGTGCCCTCTGAGATCAAGACATGGTCGGACAGGTTGCCCTGATGCTGGGCCCACTGAAACTTCAGGTCCCACTGCAGAGCCCGCATCCGCCACCGGCCGTGATGCACCAGAAGGATGCAGGAAGTCATCAGCCCCAGCAGCCGCAGCGTCAACCTGACTGAATCCCGGGGTAACGGCTGAAAGATGGGAATAAAAGCCTGTATATCCTGGACTCGCCGTTCCGGAGGATAGACCCGAAACTGCGCCGAGTCTAAAACCGCTCCGATGAAAAGGAGCTTTTGAGAGGGACACAGGTGTGATTTCGGCACATTGATGGAGAACCCCAGCGCGTGCAGGAGGTCTGCCGTCATCTGAAGGTTGTGGACGACTGTCTGGGGCGAGCCCGCCTTCAACAACCAGTCGTCTAGATAGGGGAAGACTGAAACCCCCAATCTGCGCAGATGAGCTGCGACCACCGCCATCACCTTGGTGAACACCCGTGGGGCGCTGGTAAGGCTGAAGGGGAGCACGATAAACTGAAAATGCTCGAGGCCTACCGTGAACCGCAGCCAATGCCGGTGGGCCGGCAGGACGGGGATGTAAAAATACGCATCCTGCAAGTCCAACGCTACCATCCAGTCTTGCGGGTCTAGAGCAGCCAGAACCTGAGCTAAAGTCAACATCTTCAACTTCTTCTTCCGGAGGAAGCCGTTGACGTTCCTTAGATCCAAGATAGGACGTAGGCCCCCTTTGTCCTTCTTGGGTACCAGAAAGTAGTGGGAATAGCAACCACGTCCTACTTCTAGCCCAGGAACGCGCTCGATGGCCCCCTTGGCCAAGAGGGCCGTAACTTCCTCCCTCAGAAGTGCCAAGTGGTCCCCCGACACACGGTGGTTCTGCAGTGGCATGGCTGGAGGAGTAGTCTCGAAGGGGAGGGAGTAGCCCCTTCGGACGAGCTGCAGCACCCACCTGTCCGACGTATTTGTGCGCCAGTGGGAGAGGTGATGGCGAACCCTGCCTCCCACCGGTGTCACATGGGCCTGAAAGCTCGGACTAGGAGGATTTAGTGGCAGATGCTGCAAGGGGAGGTGTGGCCTGACCTCGCCGCTGTCCCCGACCGCCACCACGGCGGTTTCCACGGCCGCCACCGCGTTGATAAGTCTGTTGCGGTGCGTGGCTGGCAGCACGTGTGGGACCGCCCCTTCCTTGGCCACGAAAGGAGCGAAACGAACCCGTTTGCTGGCGCTGGGTCGAGAAATTTAAGGACTTGGCCGTGACCCTGCAGTCCTTGAAGCGCTCCAGCGCGTGGTCCGCTTTGTCGCCAAACAGGCGACTGCCATCAAACGGCATGTCCATTAAGGCATTCTGGACATCAGCCGAGAAGTTGGCGGATCTCAGCCAGGCGTGGCGACGAATCGCCACCGTCGTGGACATCTCTCTGCCCAGCGAGTCGGTCGTATCAAGACCACACCTGATGGAATATCTTGCTGCGTCTCGGCCTTCAATCATAGCCTTGCTGAGCTTAGCCCGTACCTCCGGGGGGCATTCAGGCAGCAGGTCCGCGACCGTGTCCCACAGAGAGTGGGTGTAACGGCCCAAGAGGCACCCGGTGTTGCAAGACCGCAGTCCCAGACTCAGGGACGAGAAGACCTTTTTGCCATACTGGTCATACCTCTTTGATTCCCTGTCGGGCGGGGCCGACGGGAATGCGGTCTGGGAGGTGGAGGCCTGGATCACCAGACTCTCAGACTTTGAAAGCATACATAATATGATGTCAGATTTAGTTTTGTCAGCAAAATTTACAGAACATGATTTGTAAGGTTCATCGAATTATGAACAGATGTATTGTTTTACCCATTATGCAGACCACTATTTGCATAAATCTGCTCAACCTAGAAATGTTTTTAAATATAATCAATGGGAACTTTGTGCTACTCCACCTAAAAGCAGCTCAAAAACATTCTATGAGAAATTCCAATACTTCTCAGGGTTTAACACAAGTGATGGAGAAACATTTTATTATAAACTGTTAAATTAAACAGGGACAAAAACCATGCTGACAAATACTAAATTGATATATTCAGAAGCATTTTATGAAAAAATTATTACATTTGGTTTTGATTTCTGGAAAAACAACATTGAAACAAAAACCATCTGGGGTGCAAAAGAGTGGCAGGTACAAGGCCTAGAAGCATTGTTTCGAGCCTGCATGATCCCAGAACAAATAATGTTCTGGAATGACACCATTCAACAAACGACCTGTCTTGGCCTAGCCAAGATCAAAGATATAAACAAACCGTTTATTCCACAGCCAATACCTGATAACACAACCACAGATATTGAGATAGACATATCTAAGATTTTACATCAAAACAGAACACATCCTGATTGGAAAAAGTGGTTTATCTGGCCAACAGACACAAATAAATGTCAAGATAGATTCCTGAACAAAATACAGGGGTTAAAAAAGACCAGACCCTAGGTACTCCCAGCGACAACATCCAGGGATAGTAACAACATACAGTGTAGGGAAACTATGCCTTGAATGGTTACAAACATCCACACTGGCACAAATTAAGCAACACTTGTCTTTACTTAAAGATGGTGATGACTTGCGCGATTTCATAATGGGACCACGCAAACAGCGTCAAAAACGTTTTATAGCAGCCAGTATATACGCTGCTTACAACGAGGCATGGAAAGTGACTCAAATTGAGACAGCAGAGAAAATACGAGAAATTGATCGTATTCATTTGGAGAAATCACTTTCTGTTGTGGACAACGGGTTAATGACTGTCCTACAGAATATATTCACTGGACAGTATTGTATCATCTGCTATAGATATAATAGATCAGGACTTGCTAATGTTACAACATGGTCAGTCCCAATTACGTTCTATTGTACAGCTAGGCTGGACGTTGCAAAACCTCAGTTCAGGCTATGTGCCTTGGCGTTTAATCAACACAACGTCATTGTTCTCCATCTTTAACCTTACTGATAAACAAATCAGTTTGGCACAGAAAGGAGCAGACTATACGATTCTGAGCATTGAAAAACGAGAGATTACCATTGACAATGTCAGAAAGACCTGTCATTGAATGGATAATACACGGGATTATCACAATTCCGATAACAACTTTCCAATTTAAAAAATGTCAAGAGTATATACCAGCAGGCCAGTACGAAAGGTTGGGTAAAGGGTACATTAAAACAACATGGAAATTACTATATACACACACGTGTTAGTGACAAAAACCAGAATGTATTTCTTAGTGATAATAATTGTTAACAATCACTGAGCGGTATACTTGTGTGTCAGGGTATTAATTTACATGGGGCCTGTGAGGGGGCTTTAAATAACCTTTCATGCCACCAGCACGGCACACCTGCAACACAGATAGAGCCATTCTTTAGACAACTTTCTAACAGGACTTACGTTCTAATAACGGACCACATCTGTTGTGGCTTGGTGCCAGGGAAAGCATATCTCTTAAGCGTCAGTTCCATGGTCACTTGCTGTATGCGAGCATTGTATCCTAACGGCCCTGGAGACTCAGAGGCGACAATTTGGCCTCAGTTGAATATCTCTTCTATACAAAATGATACTTTAAGCAGAATGAAGTCTGTGCTTTTACAGACCACAGTGCACATCACGTCATCAAAAGAAACGTATGATCTTCAAGTTGCAAAGACAACGGCAGAGATACATACACTTTTATCAACTAATTGCCCCGTGCATTTCACAGAAATGCTTAGCCAAATCCTAAATATGTCGAATGCCAGTGGTATCTCTAATGTATTTAAGACAATTTTTTCGGGACTGTTAACACCCTTCGAAGCAGTCCTGGGCATCATTCCCAAATGTGTCCAATCGTATTTTAGTGGCCTACCACTACTTGTGAGACTCGTAGCAGGATTCCTACTTTTGACTCTTCTGCTCCGATATGGCAAGCCAAAACGCAGACATGACTCCGGCAACGATGGAAGAAACGATCCGAGCAAAACGCTACCGGGACCACATAACTTAAGTCCTTGGAATATGACCTGGTTTCTTTCATTCAGACCTACATGGCAGAACTGCATCTTACCTGTGCTTCGATGTATGCTATGCGGAGAACAATGCGTGTTAGACACCTGTCTTACACAACAATCAGCAATACCAAAGGATGTAGATACTTTGCTAAGTCCAGTAACGGCTCATGCATCGTGTTGTCCCCAGCGGTTACCAATCCTGATGACGGCATTCGTTGAGACTTCTGAACTACGATTAGGTGGTGGCAGTGAAGCAAGGAATGAGAGCAACATCACCCAGGTACGACCTTCTGTGAGCATTGCTGATCCTGAAATTGATGATAGCAATCATTCTCACGACTGCCCGGTAACAGCCTTTTCAACCATGGTTGAACTTTCACCTGAAGCTGTAGACTGTTTTTTTGCACATCTATCTGAAATCATGTTCTCCCCTGAACCAAAAGAATAACTTTTGAGCCAAGCGGCACACACCGTTCCCCTGAACTCTGAATTCGGCCTACAGCTTTAAATAACAAAAGCTACTGAACACATTTGGAACTATATTTTTCCCTGAAACGAAATTATTTTTTCCAAAAATCCAAAATATTGACTTGTATGGCACGTGTACTCTGCTTACAGTAGAACTATTCATAAAGAACAGAGCTTCTATTTTTAGATAATCTAGAGACAATATATTACCACAGCCTCTAGCATACTCACAAGCAATTTCATTTATATGGGATGAAATAGTCTCGACCTTCCTTTCTGTAAATTAAGACTTTCATGAGTAATTTTCGCAAATTGTTCAACTGAATATATATGCAAATTTTTTTTGAATGATTAACCTGCTTAAAAACGTACAGTACCTTAACGTTCCGTGTATTTCGAATACACCATTTCAAATGCAAAATGTATTTTGGGGTGGGTTGGAATACACATGCATCTTTATTGCTTACGTTTTTAGTAATTGATGGACATAAAACAGTGGAGTGGGTGATTTGTTTTATCTAGGAACCCGATCAATATTGTGACCTTATGCCCCTTTACGGCTATAATCAATACATATCCCTATAATGGCATAATGTTCAGAGCCATATTTTCAGTAAATCGCCTCTGCAGTCCATGACACAGCAGAAGCTACTTCCTTAGATTCCTAGAGAGCACACAGAGTTCGACACACCAAACCCCCAGCAACCTGGGAAAGCCCCGCTTGCTTTGTTTTGATTTGTAATAGAACTCCTGCGAGCACTGTAAGAACGACCAGTTCTTAGTGACATCTTTGACGTCTTACGTCCAAAACGTACGTCTAACTCGGCACCTTTCAGGTATAAATATACCAACGGCCTCAAATGGCCTCAACTGCCGCCGCTCAATCTCCACACATGGAGGTGGAGGCTGGAAAGGTTCGGGTGGAGGACCGTCCCCTGTTGCTGCGACAGAAGGTCCTCCTGAAGAGGCAGACTAATCGGGGGTTCGACTGACATACTGAGTAGCTCGGGATACCAGTACCTTCATGCCCAGTCCGGAGCCACAAGGATGACTTGTGCACAGTCGGGCCTGATCTTCAGCACTCTGGGCAGAAGTGGTATAGGCGGAAAGGCATACAAAAAACCGCAACTCCACTCGCAACGAAAAGCGTCTCCGAGCGAGTGCCACCTTGGAAATTCCAACGCGCAGCACTGATGACATTGCACGTTCTCTTCAGTGGCGAATAGATCTAACCAAGGCTCTCCTCACTGCAGAAAGAGACCTTGCGCCACGTCTTAGTTTATACGCCATTCAAGATCCATCATCCACTGGCGGCTGAGTTCTTCCGCCCTGGCGTTCAGAGAACCTGCCTGGTGTCGAACCACCAGGGTCACGCCCTGATGGTACAGCCACTGCCAGAGGCGCAGAGCCCCCTGGCAGAGGGCCCACGACCCCACCCCGCCCTGTTTGTTGCAGTACCACATGGGGGTGGTGGTGTCTGAACACCTGCACTACACTCCCCCGAACAGAGGGAAGGAATGCCTTCAGTGCTAGACGAATCGCCCGCATCTCCAAAAGGTTGATATGGAGCCGGGACTCCGCCGGAAACCAGAGGCCTCTGATCTCCGCCTCTCCCATGTGGCCTTCCCAGCCCTGGAGGGACGCGTCCGTCACAACTACATGCTCCGGTTGGGGAAGGGAGAGGGATCTGCCGCTGACCCAATCGCAGTCCGTGAGCCACCACTGCAGCTGTCTCGCAGTGCCCTCCGAGATCAGGATATGGTCGGACAGGTTGCCCTGATGCTGGGCCCACTGAAACTTCAGGTCCCACTGCAGAGCCTGCATCCGCCAACGGGCGTGATGCACCAGAAGGATGCAGGAGGCCATCAGCCCCAGAAGCCGCAGCGTCAACCTGACCGAAACTCGTGATAAAGGCTGAAAGATAGGAATCAGAGCCTGAATATCCCGAACCCGCTGTTCGGAAGGATAAACCCGAAACTGCGCTGAGTAGAGAACCGCTCCAATGAAGAGGAGCTTCTGGGAGAGGTACAGGTGTGACTTCGGCACATTGATGGAGAACCCCAGCTGGTGCAGAAGGTCTACTGTTGTCTGGAGGTGGCTGACTGTCTGGGGCGAGTTCGCCTTCAACAGCCAGTCGTCGAGGTAGGGGAAGACTAAAACCCCTAACCTGCGCTGATGAGCTGCGGCCATCACCTTCGGTAACACCCGTTGGGCGCTGGTAAGGCCGAAGGGGAGCACGGTAAACTGAAAGTGCTCGTGGCCTACCGTGAAGCGCAGGTAGCGCCGGTGGGCCGGCAGGACGGGGATTTGGAAATAAGTAGCAGAGTTAAGGTACAACTTTACTTTCAAATACGCTATAATATTCAAGCTCCGAGAGCTTTGAGGTACTTATTTCTGGTGATTGGGATTTAAAAACAGTCCGGGGTAATCTTGTCACCTATTGCAACCTTAAAAACATAAGGAATCACCAGTCTCTGTAGGACCAAAAATATCATATGGGACTTTGACCTGAACAATTACATCATGCACTGGAAAAGCAGAAATGTTCGCCAGGGAAATGTCTCTTCACACTATGAAGACTAATGTTACTTCAACACCTCGACTGCCAGTTCTGCAGTAGAACGTTCAGGGGGATCAGGTCAATATATTAGCAAGAAGAAACTAGCCACAAATGGACTGCCCGAACTATATGCATCTGCTAAAAGTTATGGACGCACAAATTCAACTCAGCCTATTGTATGGTTTAGCTACCAGGTGCAGTAAGGAAGCGAACATACTAAACAAGCTTCAAATAAGGATTTACAAGGCAGTCTTCGAGCTGCCAAAATCAGCCTCTCCCTCTCAGGACCGACTAGAATTTGGTCTCCAACACCAAAAATTCCAGAATGAGCGGCTTTGTCAAGCCCTGTCATAAATCCGCTCCTCTAACCCAGACTCCATGAACAGATTATGCTGGGATGAAATTAGGGACCAGATGAACTCAGAAACACTGAACTCATGGGGCAGCTTCCTGAAAAAATCTTTGGCCGTACTGGACCTATAAATTGCATGGAAAAACGGGGATGACAAAGAAAGATTCAGCAAAGCTGCAAACGCTGCAGCAAAAAAGAAATCTTTGCTGGCTGACCAGAAAGATTTCAGCAAGCGCCGGCACAGGTGGACTGTCATCAACTCGTATAAAATTTTAAGGCCTCAAGCTTATTTATCTCCTCATTTCAGCTTGCAGTTACAGAAGAGTTTTGTAAACATCAGACTGGGTGTTCATAACTCAAAGGACCTGTATCCAACTTGGAAAAAGTCTATTACATCCGCGATCTGTCGACTATGCAGTTTTAAATCAGAATCCTTAATCCACTTATGTGCCTGCCCATCAGTTCTGGTCCAGAGGAGACCGCACTTCAAATTTATTTTTAATGACCTGAACATTCGCTCAAGCAGGCAAGCGGTGATATGCTGGTTTTAGGGTAAGTCCATCATCTTCGTCTGCCGGGGGTGGTCAAATACATGACAACGGTCAGAAGACTATTACATCAAGCCGACAGAGCAACAAAAATAAGATAGAGCAAAGTAAACACCCTACAGTCAATCTATGACAATAATTAAGCGGACAGCATGCTAATTCACGTCCAGTTGCTGGTCGCAATCAGACCGCAAAGATCACCATAGTCTTGAATATTGGGGCAGTATCAATATAATTGTCCCTCTGAGGGGTCCCTATACTTTCATTCATGCTGTTTAGTTTTAAACTGTACCCCTTACAGGAGTTTAATGCGCCGCTAAATGGGTAGCCCGTCACTTGCGCCTTTTATCTAGAATATTGGGAGCGTTTCTACTAAATAGGCTAAAGAATCAATAGGGTTTTAAGCTAGGTGAATGTCTCTGAGAGTAGGAATTTTTGTAAATTCGTTTTTAATGAAAAGCAACTGCACCGTTTTATAATAGCAGTATTGTGTTAAAACCAGGTGTATTTTATAAAAGAAATGCTATTTCTAGTATGATTTCTATGTACACTGGTGGGGAATTGTAATGATTTTAATTAATCAAACAATAAAATATTGACTTGTAGCCACAACTCCAACCCAAAGAAGCAGGAAAAGTAACAAGATGGCAATCCAATTGTAAAGACATTGATGGATAAGATTAGTGCGTACACCATGTAGTGAAGTGTGAGAAGAATCAGTTGAAAGGTCATCAACATAGACAAAGTAGCCAGAAGCAGTCTTTTAAAAAAATGAGGGCCGTAGTCGGCAGAATAGATCTGGTAGACACCTTCAAAGGTGATTCATCATATACAACTCTATTCGGAGTTGTAGTAGCAAGCTGTATACTCACATTTAATGTATGGCTAGTATTTGTGGATGTCACCAGAATTAATAATAGTTCATTGTATGCCATGCCCATCGGGGGAGAACATTTGTTTTGCTTAAAACTTGTAGAAGAATTCCCTGTGGGTGAGTGAGTGGAGTCTAGGAACTACCCAGGAGTCCTCATGGTCTACTATGTAAACTGGCCATATGATGCAATTTTACTTGATCAATTAACACAAGTCCTATCTTTACAACAAGCAAATGGTGAGCAAACTACAGTTTGCGTACCCTGACTGCCTAGCACTGGCGTCAGAGCAGGGTGAGATGGGCCAAACTTCTTTACTGCAATTTTCTGTCAAACTAGACCCCAAACGTTTGGTATTTAGCCGGGGGGTGCTTCTCTCCCTCTCCTTTACTCTAGGAGTGGCAGAATTCTTAGAAAACTCGTTACATCCCAGAAGTCTTGTAGTTCCTGTAAGCTAGCAAAACGTTCATGCATGCCAGAAGGTGCATCTGCTGCCACAACTCAAGATCAGGAACGTACATCTGGATGCAAAACAGGACCTTGTCTGGGGTCCAGCAACCCAAAGATCGTCTAGGTAGATTTAATGCTCTAATACAAGTGATGGATCCAAATATGACCTTAACGGAATACTCTAGCTGTTAAGGATTGCTCGAAGTCACAGTTTTTCTTCTCTACTATCAAATTTTCCTCAGGATGATCGGGTGAGGAATAATGTACAGCAACACCGAGAGTTCCCATAGTATCCTTGTAAGCCTTTGAGGCAAAAGCAGGGCCCTGGTTCTAGTAGAATGCAGCTACCGCATATGTCCCGTTTAAGACTTGGAAAACTAACAGTGCCAGTATGAGCCCATCGTTGCAGACAGACCTACAGGAACCTGGAGCAAAAATCTACAGCAAGTAGAATGAATTTAAACACAATAAAAATTTGAGGTGCCGCAACGATAGAGATACACTCATTGGAGTCGTTTATTTGAAAATAAGAGGAGTCTGCAGTGGGTGTGCAATGGTGGAGTTTTTGGTAAATGTCAAAACTAAGTGCATACTGTTTGGTCTGCTTGTGCAGACTGTGCCACCAATAGCGCTTCTGTAGTAAAGAAACTGGACACCTCGCAGATGCTTGACCTTCATGGGCAGCTATTAATTCTAGACTGTGGTCTTGGTTGGGAATCACATGATCACCCACCCAAATGATGGTAACAAAATGAATGTTTTGGGCACCTAATGGATATAAATATTTTGCTGGATATTTAGGTAAAGGGGTGCCGTTGCAAGAAGAATTGAAAGTAGACATGAAGTCTTCATCTACCCTCATATGAGAATGAGTAATCGCAGATCCTGCAGCATTCTTAACAGCAGATTTGGAAGCTTCATCAGCCAAGGAATTCATTCAACGTTTATTCCTACACAATGGTGATTCAATAAGTTTATCACATGAGCCCGTGACAAAATGTTTAAGTTGTGCCACTCTTCAACAAAGCAGCTTATGCTTTATGGTATTCCCTTTTGAATCTCTGAATTCATTCAGGCACCAGTAATTTAGGTTTTCAATAAAAGACTGCATGAAAGTTTGAAGGTGGAATTTTCAACCCAACATGACACCATGTATAGCAGCGCTGGCAGCCAAGTATTGGCATGGGGTGACTATAGCAGGCTGGGCTGTACCATTTTTTAGATTAATCAAGAGCCAATATTTTATGGGGCATGGGGTATTCATGTTCATATTGGAGAAATGTGTGACTTTCTAAAGTAGGATTAACATCAGTTGTCAGGGAAGTGGCCCATTGTATCCATCTAGGATGTAAGACTTTCACACTAGGAATACTGGCCTTGGCAACAGCCTCAGTGGCTGGGAGTGGAGCAACTACAATTATGCGTTTCCCTTGTGCCAAAGGTATTTTCTTTATGACAGCCATCTCTGAGCTGCACTCAGTATTTCAGTGCATGAAAATATTCCAGCATTAAAATATAGATGCGATTTATATGCAACCTGAACTGTCACCTTCACTGAATGGGACATGAGAAGCCACCCACATTACAAGTATTACCAAGTTTGTTTTATTGACAAGTAAGTGTCTTGCTGCAAGCGTGTCAGATCACTACAGACCAAGTATTTGTATATTTTGCTATCCAATGTGTACTGGAATGATCGGGGCAAATTAAATTGCATTAAGGTTCCATGCGTTGTGCATATGTATGAACAACCAAAACTGAAGAATCCTTTCAAGGATATAAATTCTTTTAATAGAATTTAGAGGTTGTACAAGAACACATTGCTCTAGGAAATATTGCGCCAGGCTCTTACCGTTATTTGATAACTCATATCCTAAAAGTAGGACACTGAGAAAGGCAATTTTTGTTTCCTTGACATTGAATTTGTAGCCTTGCTAAGCAAATCCAAAAACAATGCGATATACTCTAGCTAAGTGTATGTTTTAGTCCTCATCCTTTCGATATATATCAACGTAGGATAATGCTTCTGGGTTAAAGTGTAGAATTGACATCCTTGGGCAGAAAACAACCCAAGATTGTACTTATACCACTGAAGGAGCGGACTGAAGCGGCGCGGAGGGTCCAGTGCTAACTCAGTCAGATCTCTGCTTTCAGGTGCTATGTTTTGGCAGCAAAAAAAAACAAAACAAGGAATATCAAAGGTCGGCTTGTATTTTTTTTTATTGACAACGTTTTTCATTAAAGCCGCACTGTGTAAATTTTGAATTCCAAAAGGTGCATGTATATACTGTTTAAATGTCTGGAGTCAGACTACGCAATAGGAATTATCTGGTTTAGCTACAGGAAATAAAGGGTTATTCATAAGAGATATACAGGGGTCAACTATTTCCTGGTACTCTAGTTGTTAGAATTTCTCAAAGGAGCGCTCGCTTCATGTTTAATTGTGTATTGTGGTTGCACTTGCGGGCTGGACCTTGTGGGTATAATTTAAGGTGTCCACTTACCCCAGCCTACACAGTGGTGTTGTATGGTGTTTTAGATTCCGAATTAATTTTCCAGATTCATGCCCTTATATAGGTACATTCCACGTTGCCCTTATATAGGCATAGAAATAAAGCCCTTATTTAGGCTCAGCCCATGCTACCCAAATACAGACATGGCTACTTCCATCCGTTCATCAACGTCACAACGATTTCTTGAAAAACTAGACTCTTAAGCAGAAGTGACTTTCCCTAGCCTGGATATTGATTTCCCCAAGAAACTCATTATGCATGAACAATGACATTCATATGCCCGACTATACGTCAAAGCTAGCATTCCTAAATACCTTCAAGGTATAAAGATACCTTCACTTGCTATAGCAAAGTATGGTGGTTCGATGCAGTCCGACGACCTACTTGCCCGACGCAGCCGTAACAGCAAGTGCCGAAGGAAGCAGACTCTCCAAGCTGACACACTGATCAGTAAGCTGCCCTCCTCTGCCGAGTAATCCAGCTCCAGTGTTTCCAACTCCCCTTGTGGGGTGTTGGGAAATCGAGTCCCAAGCTAGAGATACCAGACTTCCTTCATTCTAAGGTATGGACCGGATTAGAACCTAGAGAAACCTTTGGCAATTCTTGGCATAACTAAAAATTATGCTAAATAATACTTCTTCCCTCGTACTAGACCTAGGATAGGTACATTGGGGTAGGCGTATTTTAGAAGCACCAGTTTAGTATTTTGGCCTGTGTTATTTATGTATGTATTTTTATATGGCTTAGAAACCATACAATGCTATTGAAGTATTTTATAATCCTATTCACGCTGTATGCATTATACTTTGCATTCTGCCTAACGATTGTAGCAGTTCACCTCTTGCATGAGGAAGAAGACTGTTCAATAAACCTTTTATTGAAAACGCCAGTCTCACTACTTCTCTGCAACACTGTAGAAACTAAGCATGCACGATTGACTGCGTGAAATACTTAACTATTGTTTCCACGACTCTGAAGATATTTGTTCCAGTCCTAGGGAAACAGAGTTGTCATGTTTATGCAGTTGTCTTCTTGTGTATTCGAGAAAGTTTCTAGTGACCTCTGAGCTAGCTGGCACTCACAATTAGGTTTAGTATATTCGATAGAGACCTACTGACCTAAGTCCTACGTCATATCTATAGAATATATTATTCCAATGCGCAGAGCCTATTGGAAATATAGGAACTACACTACATGGCTCCCAACGTTTGTTAAGGCACTAATTTAACACTAGATACTAAAGTAACTTAGTCGTGCTTTTCTCAGTGGGTAAGGGATAATATCCGCCATAGCTGAGTAGGACTAAAATCCTATGTATTAGCTTCTTGGTTTGTTCAACGTTGAAGGATATAGTGTTCCAAGCTATTGTGCACCTTGTCTTTGAATACTTAAATCTTGCTCTGCAAGTTTTTCATTAAACAAAAATGTCTCTAAGTGGGGACAATAACACAGAAACCAGTGGAGCTACAGGCGACAACGCTGTACTAGCTTTTAATCCAACAGGTTTTAATTAAACCCTTGAGGATGCTATATGCATTCCTATAAATTTAAGGAAAGCCCTCACTATAAAACATGGCCTATCATCGAGAGGTGGTAGGGCAATTTTTGTGAAAGAGGCACATGAATATCACCAGACAGAGGTATTCTATTCATGGATAGTCTTCCCGAAGCAAATCCAGTAACACGTGTTTCACTTCTACAAAGAAGATGAACCACCGGATGAGTATATTCCTTTCGAGGATATTGAAATTCCACTAACTTACCAGGAGCATGAGCTCTGGTTTAAAGGCGCCATAAAACATATAAATCACATTACCAGGCTCGGTCCACTAGGTAGACCAGGAGCAACATGGCTAGCTTTAGCCAACTACAGACCTGACCCAGACATTGAATCAATGTCGGATGAACAATTACTTAATAATATACAAAGATTAGTAAAATCACACAGTTAAACCCCAACTATCTGAAAGGTCTCTACTAAAAACACTCCTACTCCTAAAAAGAAGTGGAAAAACACTGAGAAGCGTTCTCAATCCAGGAGGTAGGTCTCCTGAAAAGCAGCCCTCTGAAAGGAGGTATAACCTCAGCAATATGGATAATTTGAGGAAATCTGATAGGTATCAAGATACTGACACACGTTCCTATCGCATCTCTCAGACTTGGTCACAGAAATCCAAAATAAGAGGATGGTCAGAACACAAGGTAGAACGTGTGAAGTTCTAAGACAATCAACACGTTAAAAAAAGCAAGAAATCTCAATTCACCAAAAAGAAGGTAGCAGGGCTAAAAATCAATCATGCCGAGGATCTTGAGGACACAACAGGGAATGGGCTCAGACAATGTTGGACAGCGCAGCAGACGTCACCATAGCTCGCAAGAACTTGAAGGATCATCTGGAGGCAGTGGACTGGTATGAGTTCATTCAAGTTGAAACTGCAGATACCAGGGTTAGTTCTCCACATAAGTTATATGAAAAAAACACTCTGGATGGAGGGAGACCTACCAAGAAAGATAAGAGCACTCTTTTGGGAGCGACTCTCGAAGGGTTATGACATTCTTCTAGCTGAACAAGACAGCCCCCAGAATTTGTAAGGGAGTGCCCACATGGGGAAGTATGATTCAGAAAAGGGGGTGGTGATGAACAGAGTGTCTGAATTAAGCAGACCACTCTTACCCAGTCCAAAGATCAGGGCTTGATCCATCACTGTTTTTTAGCTCACTGCACCATCCCAGCTCAGAACTTGACTATATGCAAATTAGTCTGACCCTGGCCCAGTGCATCATGGGAACAGGGCAGACCAAACTACCAAGCCAATTCTTATTTTTTCTGAATCGTTTTTGGCCACTATAGGTGTGGCAGGGTATACTCAGACATGAGTCCCTTTCTCACTGCTCCATCAGGATTCAAGCAAGCCGGGCCGAAGACGGCTGAAATGCCAGAAACCGGTCCCCGGTAGCTTGTCTCCTTTCTGGTGAAGAATTGGCTTGAATACGTTTTTGACCCATATTTAAAGACAAGCATTTCTACAATACAAACAAGAATGTCCTCTGCCTCCTGAAATTCTGTCTCTAGAACAGAATGTATAATTTATACTGACTGATCGGCTCAACCTGCTACGGAAGGTAAACAAGCTTATAGTGCTGCGTGTGCGATAGTGAAAGGTTGCTGGTGCGATGGCAAATTCCGACCAACGGTCACCAAAACTCAATCCTTAGGAGATTGTACAGCTCAGCGAGCTGAATTACAAGCATTCAAGATGGCACTTGAGAATACAGACCACAAATTCCCCACACTCATTGTGCGATTCGTATTATTGTGTTCAATCTTACAATGAATACTTGCAAAACTGGCTTCAGAACGGTTACAAAGATGCAAAATGTGGCACAATCAAGCATAAAATGCTTTGAGAACAAATCAACCATTAGCTTGCGTTTACCTACATCACTGCGGTCCCTTACAGAGGGATGGTAACTATAAATATATCATGGTCGCAGTGGATTTGTGCTCAAGGTTCATTTGGATGTGGCCTCCGCGCTCGGCTGATGCTCGAACAGTTATAAAAGATTATCGAGCCTTTATCGGCATATACGCAGTTGGCACACTAAATTCCGACTAGGGTCCTGCGTTTAGCTCTCGAGCTTACAAGGAGGCCATGGCGAAATTGGGCGTTGCATTGCAGTACTCTAGTCCATTCCATCCTGAGGGAAATTCAGTAGTGGAGAGAAAAAAAAGAGACAAAGCAATCTATAACAGCTAGGCTATTAGGCTTGGGTGACGGGTGGGTCAAACATCTAATAAGTGACCAATGTGGTCTTAATCGCCAAGAAGTTCTCTAGGGGGTACAACTCCGTATGAAGTCCTTTTTGGGACCAGAATGTTAGTATCGGACCTTGATTGTCAGACTTCAGTGGTAGACCAAAAACCCTTTGATATCAAAGACTGTTTGGCTGTTTAACAGGACTTAAAGGAAATAAGAACAAAACAAAGTAACGTGTTCCTGAAGCCAACCACCACTGAATATAAACCAACCGTCTCAGCAAAGCCTGTCTAGATTCCTAACCTTGGGGATCTAGTCAGAGAGAAGACCACGGACAAGAGGGAATTTGGGCCTTCTTACAGACAACCAGTACCTGTCCTAGCAATCCACGTTAGAACAGTATTACTGCCGCACCTTGCTGGTAAATAGGAGAACAGGTTTGTGTCCATCGACATGGTCAAACCACATCATGTGGCCGATCATAAGCAGCAGGACAAGTGGACTCCGCCAATGTAGCAGACGCCCTGCTCTAGCTACAAACAAAGAGGTTCAAACGGAGAGACTCATCACCTTTGAAGAATCTGCTGTGCGAAATGAAGGACTAAGCAACAAAGCTATGGAACTAGTATCTCTTGAACCCCAAATAACAGTTCGTCAAGAAACACCTGTCTACAACGAAGTGGCATTTGTCTACACAAACATAAGTGATCTTGTGGTTCCAGCGATTTCAACGAATCCTGATGCAATCCCTACAATTGACAGAACTGCCTCTGGCTATTTCATTAACTTTCATATGTTTTCGGAGGAACCCAGCGAACCTGAAACAACGCCCGTAAAAAGAACTTTCAAAGAACAAGCAACAGACCTTTTTCATCACCTGGAAAAGACTTTTGTGGTTTCACCATGGATTGAACTTTGGATTGTGTTGGGTGTGCTTTTTCTTCAACTTTGGTTGACTCTGGTAATACCTTTGGGAATGATGATAAATGGAAGATATGTCAAAATGGACAGAGCAAGTAAGAACATATCTTATTCCTCCATCCACACAAATCATCTCTACGTGAACCAAGATTCATCAGTAGACATCAAAGCCGTTCCTATACCAGGTGGTATAGCTTGGGACAAAACTGATGACATTTTTGGCACTGCTGAGCTGTTGAAGATTCCACACCAGTTCAAGATTTCCTTGAATGACTGTTTTATCAAGTACCTTTTCTGATGATTGGGACTTCAAGACTGTTAATAATATGATGTCAGACTTAGAAAAGTCTGCTGTTTTTACAAATCATGAATATTTAGAAGGTTCATCAGACTATGAACAAATTTAGTGTTATAATCATTATGGTCATCACTTCTTGCACAAATCTGCAAATCCTAGAAATGTATTAATGTATAACCAATGGGAACATTGTCTTCACCAAAGGGTAGCGCAAAAACATTTGCAAGAAAATGTCAGTACTTTTCAGGATTCAATGTATCCAATGCCGAATCATTTTATTTCCGAAATGTAAACAAAACCGGCATGAAAAGTATGTTGACAAATACGAAACAAGTTTATTCTACAGCCTTTTATGCTCGATTGTCTAAACTAGGTTTCGACTTTTGGAAAGACAACATTGAGACAAACTGTCTGGGGCACACAAGATTGGCAGGTACAGGGGATACGGATCAGTTACTTACCTGTAATCCTAGTTCTCTTCCAGGGGTATCCTCATCAAAGTCATAAGCATTAGAATATTCCCGCCCATGCGCGGGACCCAGGAAACACTATTATATGTGCCCCACATATATATACATATATATATATTAATATATATATATAAAAACAAGCAATAGCAGCCAAATCACATTAGAGCTGAAATATGCTGTGAAGAATTTCCACCATACATATATAATAAGCATTAGAAACATGAGAAACAACATCAAAGATTGTTTAGAAATTGTTTTAATGCTCAGAAAGCAGTAGAAATTCTCATAACTCACTGGAAGCATAGGAAGCTCCCAGGCTGCATTGCAAACACACAGTCTAAACAAGCATTGGAAATGCAATAGGTCTCGCAGCATTAGAGTTAGTGCTTTTAGAATTGTTTATGGGTTTTTTTGGTAAATGTTTAGCATTTTTGTTTCCTGTAGCCAATGCTAAAGAATTACAAATAAAAAAAGCCATAAACATTTCTAAAAGCTCTAACTGAAATGGTCTGAGACCTATTGCACTGTGTGAGGGTGAGGTGTTGAGGGTGAGGGTGAGGTGTTGAGGGTGAGGTGTTGAGGGTGAGGTGTTGAGGGTGAGGTGTTGAGGGTGAGGTGTTGAGGGTGAGGTGTTGAGGGTGAGGTGTTGAGGGTGAGGTGTTGAGGGTGAGGTGTTGAGGGTGAGGTGTTGAGGGTGAGGTGTTGAGGGTGAGGTGTTGAGGGTGAGGTGTTGAGGGTGAGGTGTTGAGGGTGAGGTGTTGAGGGTGAGGTGTTGAGGGTGAGGTGTTGAGGGTGAGGTGTTGAGGGTGAGGTGTTGAGGGTGAGGTGTTGAGGGTGAGGTGTTGAGGGTGAGGTGTTGAGGGTGAGGTGTTGAGGGTGAGGTGTTGAGGGTGAGGTGTTGAGGGTGAGGTGTTGAGGGTGAGGGTGAGGGTGAGGTGTTGAGGGTGAGGGTGAGGTGGTGAGGGTGAGGGTGAGGGTGAGGGTGAGGGTGAGGGTGAAAGTGAGGGTGAAAATGAGGGTGAGTGAGGGTGGGTGAGGGTGAGGGTTAGGGTGAGTGAGGGTGAGGGTGAGGGTGAGTGAGGGTGAGGCGTTGAGGGCGGGCAGAGTGAGGGGGCGGAGCGGGGGTGTGCTATATGGTTGTGGTGCCTTCATTCTCGCTAAAACACTCCTGTGGTAGCTGATGGGCTTCAGCATTTTTTGACAACCAACTTTTTTTTTGAAGATTCTAAGACTAGAGCTTGCAGTCAAATAACATGCTTGACTGGCCAATATTGTGAGCATCTGTTTTTGTAGTTAGATCTTTATAAATGCACATGCTGTTTAAGAAGATATTGTAGTTGAACCACATTTGAAAATTTAGATTCTGATGTCACGATACTGTTCAAAATAGTATGAAGGCGAAAAGTTTGTTCAAATCTGCAATCATAGAACAGAGCACTCTAAATGTAAAATGCTGTTGCATGTTGTACACAACGCGTTTCTCACTTGCATCTACGTGAAATTTCAGTACACAACTCATCGAAGGTGTAGGGCACAGGCGAATCCCTTTAAAAACGCTGTATGTTCATTCTTAAACCAGTTCCGTAAAAAGACCGTAATACTGTGAGTGTGTCTGCTGTAAGACTTGGTGATATCAACATCTGTTCTCGAATGCGTTTCTCAATTAGAGTTACCAAAAATCGTAAAACCGACTCACCAAAGATGAAAGGTAGCGTGGGGTTCCTTTCAACACGATCTTTATTCATTGAGTAACACGCTCTGTAAAAAGACCGTAAATGCGATAAGTTTACCCGCACTAAAACTTGGAGATGCCTGCCCGAGTTCCCAGTCAAGAGTAAGCACTTCTAGAATCCTCTACTCACCAGTCGAAAGCAGCCTGTGGTGTTGTCTCCTGAACACGAAAAACGCGAAAAGCACGGAAACGAAAATCAGCGGGTGACTGAATTTAATTAGCCTGTACCTCCTGAATGCGCTTCCTGCATGCGCATGAAAAGAGGACTAAGCTTATGCGCCATATTGAATGGGTAACTAGACCGTAATCTACGCTAAAAAGCGGTCCATATAAGAAAACTGACTATACTTATCCGTCGCATTAAGTTTAAAAAGTAAAAATACTTGGCTCTATAGAGTGATGTTTCCGCAAAGCTTTAGTGTTAATGACAGAACTAGACATGTAGATTACTGCTTGACAACATGAGATCTGTTCTCACAAACTAACTATCTCGATGGGATATCTGCTGTCTGATTGACCAACTCGATCTATCCGCTCCGGTATTGTCGAAATCCTGCGCGAGGGTGCTTGAACTGTGCATACAGCCGAGACACAATTAAACAACTCAATGCAATGGTCTGAATGTAAAAAGAATCCAGCTAGAGGGTGCCCAGATCGCCACAACAAGGCGAAATGCTTATGAAATTCGGTGGTTTGAGCAGTTTAAAAAATGCCTGGACTATCCGCTAGATACTGTGATTTAAATTCATAATGAAATGTAAACGTCAGGAACAATATACTCGTTGCTTATTTAAAAAGTTCCTGGAAGTTTGTGTGTTTGAATGCTAATTCATGAAGTGAACGGACGGGGGAGAGGGGAGGGGGGAGGAGAAATGCGACACGGCGGGAAGGGGAGGGGGCGGAGCGGGTAAACCAAGACGGACGTGCACGCGCTTTTAAGCTCAATGCGCATGCGCATTGAGCTTAAAAGTCACGGGCACTGCAAGGAATCGCCACGATTCCTTGCAAGTTAGATAAAGAGTCGATGAGCCCCCATAGTCTCGCTTGCTCGATGCGCATGCGCATCGACAGGCGAGACCTAAAAGACTGAAACGCTAACCTGTAGCTGAATAGCAATAAACTGACACTGTGCCTTTAAGGCACTCATGACCCCCTGTATCCCATCATGCCCCAGGGGTGACAGTTAGGTCAGTTGTTCTTTTCGGAGACTGAAAACAAACCCAATAACAAATAGGTTAACAATATCTCCTTATTAAAGAGAGTATCCTTTGCCCGGGGAGGTGGGAGGGTTGCTTATGACTTTGATGAGGATACCCCTGGAAGAGAACTAGGATTACAGGTAAGTAACTAATCCTTCTCTTCCAGGGGATCCTCATCAATAGTCATAAGCATTAGAATAGAATAGCGAGCCTCTCCTCATCCCTGCGGGCAAAGGAATGATAAGACGGAAATCTCATCAATAAGTCTGAGTAGACTATAGACTACCCAAACAGATTCCTCAAGGAGGCTTGCCCTACTTGAGTATCAGTCCTGGAATCAGATTCGAGGCAGTAATGCCTCGTAAAGGTATGCACGGATTTCAAGGTTGCAGCCTTGCATATTTCAGACATTGGAATGTCATGCAAGAAAGCCAATGTAGCGGCCTTCCCTCTAGTGGAATGCGCTTTTGGAGACATCAACAAAGGTTTGCCTACTAGTTGATAGGCCAACTTAATGCAAGAGACAATCCATCTGGAAATGGACTTCTTGGCTGCTGGAAAACCAGTTCTCATTGAGCCATAGTTCACAAACAGTTGGTCCGTTTTCCTAATCCCTTTAGTCTTTTCCAAATAAAACTTAAGCACTCTTTTAAGATCTAAGGAGTGAAGTGACCGCTCGGCTGGGGTCGTAGGATTTGGAAAAAAGGAAGGGAGGGAAATAGACTGATTTATATGAAAATCAGAGATGACCTTAGGCAAGAAAGATGGGTGAGCCCTTAGGACTACTTTGTTGTGGTGGAATATAGTATATGGTTCAGTCGCACTTACTCTGCGCGCAGAGGTAATCGCCACCAAAAAAGCTGCCTTCCAAGAGAGATGTTGTAAGGAAGCCTCGTGGATGGGCTCGAAAAGTGGAGACATTAACCTTGATAGAACTAGGTTCAATTCCCACGGAGGAGAAGGATTTCGCACATGGGGATACACTTCAATCCCTAGAGGAAATCCTTGACCACTGAAACTTGAAAGAAAGACACCTGATCAGGTGATTTTCTGTATGCCACAATAGCTGACAAATGCACTCTAACTGAAGTGTACTTTAAACCAGCAGTTGCGAGGGAAAGGAGGTATGGTAAGATGACGTCCTCCTGCCCCTTAGTCGGATCCAAATGATGATCTCTACACCATAAGTAAAACCTTTTCCACTTGAATGCATAGGATGCTCTCGTGGACGGTCTCTTAGCCTCCTTTAAAATGTTCATGCATTCGGGAGGCAAGTTCAAATGTCCATATTGCAGGACCTCAGGAGCCATGCTGTTAGGTTTAATGATGGGAGGTTGGGATGCATTATCCTCCCGTTCATTTTGCTCAACAGGTCCGGCCTGCAAGGGAGCCGTTTGTGTGGACACACAGACAGATGTAGAAGGTCCGGATACCACCACTGCCGAGGCCAGTCTGGAGCAATCAGGATCATTTCCATGTTCGTCCTGAGGAGCTTGGAAACTACTCTCGGAATCCGCGCTAGGGGAGGAAACGCGTATGCGAACATCCCTGCCCAATCCAACAGTAGAGCGTTCCCCTGCGTCCCTGGCCTGTGGAACCTGGACGCGAAGGCATGGCATTTGGTGTTTTCGTCGTCTGCAAACAAGTCTATGGATGGACGCCCCCAGCAACGAAAAAGCTCTTCTACTACTTCGTCGCTTAGCACCCAGTCTGGCTGATCTTCGAAGTGCCTGCTGAGTGAGTCTGCCTTGACGTTCAACTCGCCTGGAAGGTGCACCGCCACTACTGTGAGACCTCGAGAGAGAAGCCAATGCCATATTGCCTGAGCCTCTCGAGACAGTGGGCGAGATCTTGTGCATCCTTGTTTGTTCAGATAGAACATGGTTGTTGTATTGTCCGTCTGAACCAGGACTGAGTTGGATTTGATCGCTGGTAGGAAAGCTTTGAGAGCCAGGAATACCGCTCTGAGTTCCAGCATGTTGATGTGGTATGTCTGCTCCTGCGCAGACCACTGGCCTTGAATCTGAAGCGGACCCATGTGTGCTCCCCAGCCTTGCAGGGAGGCATCTGTTACTATAGACTGGGAAGGAATGGGTTGGTGAAACGGCACCCCCACCATCACATTTTTTCTCCGAGTCCACCATCTGATGGTCTCTTTGTCGCCTGGGAAAGATTGATTCGATCCTCCCAGCGTCCTGTCGCTTGGTCCCACTGATCCTCCAGAGCCTGTTGTAGAGGACACATTCTCAGCCTGGCGTTTGGGATGAGAAAAATGCAGGACGCCATGGAACCCAGTAGAGATGCTACTTGTCGGGCTGTTGGAAGCCGAGACTCTAGCAGAATCCCACATTTCTGTTTCATGGAAAAAAGTCTCTCCTCCGAAGGAAACGCTTTTCCCAAGCTTGTGTCCAGAACGGAGCCTAGGTAGTGGATGGACTGTGTAGGCCGCTGGATTGACTTCTCCAGGTTCACATGGAGGCCGAGCCTGTGTAGCTGGTGCAGGCACAGTTGCAGATCGTGCGTTACTTGTACCGGAGATGGACCTTTTAGGAGCCAGTCGTCCAGGTATGGGTAAATGAAGAGACCCTTCTTGTGAAGAAAAGCCGCCACCACTGCCATGCATTTGGTGAAGACTCGTGGTGCGGACTTGAGACCGAAGGGTAACACCTTGTACTGGTAGTGTTTGTTTCCTACAACAAACCTTAGGTACTTGCGATGTTGCGCAATCGGGATGTGAAAGTACGCATCTTGCAGATCCACAGAACACATCCAATCTCCGGCTTGAAGATGTGGACATATCTGGTGAAGCGCTAACATGCGGAACTTTTCCTTGACGATGACTTTGTTTAGGAGTCGTAGGTCGAGTATTGGTCTGAACTTGTCCTCCTGATCTTTTTTGGGGACAAGGAAATATCTGGAGTAAACTCCTTTTCCTCTTAGAGCGAGAGGAACCTCTTCTATTGCTCTTTTTTGCAGCAGGATTTTCACCTCTCGTCTGAGCAAGCTTAGTTGGTGAGGGCAAGAGCTCTTTGGAGGGATGCTCTTTGGAAGAGCACGGAAACGTATCCTGTATCCATTGCGCAGTATATTCAGCACCCACTGATCTTTTGTGATGCTGACCCACTCTGCCAGGTGTTGTGAAGCACTTCCTCCCACTGGAGTGGGCAACGGTGTCAGAGGAAGTCTCTGTTCAGGCCTTTCCTCATCTTGTGGTGTTGGAGGACTGTTGGTGACCTCCTCTACCTCTGCTGGGATTGCCACGAAACTGGGGTTTCCCTTGAGTTTTGTTTTGGGACCACTGAGGTGTTTGAACCCTCTGTTGAGCCCCTCTCCCCCTGTTGGTCTTGAAGGGGCGCTTGAATTCCCTTTTCTTTTCCAAGCCCACCGCCTTCACCGTATCCAGCTCAATCTTCATTCGGGTCATCTCTTCGTCCGCATGTTCGCCGAAGAGAGCGGACCCCGAAAAGGGAAGATTCAAAATCCAATGCTGAGCATCCGGTTTCAGACCTGTAAGGCGCAACCAGGCCGATCTTCTGGCACAAACTCCATGGGAATAGGAATGAGCCGAAAGCACCGCCCCATCCGCGGCCGTGCTTATCATCTGATTCGCCACCAGACACCCCTCTGTAACAGTTTCTTTAAAGTCCTGCTGGTCCTCTTTTGGCAGCTTGGCTTTGAATCTTTCCATCGAGTCCCATAAGGCTCTGTCATATCGACCCAGAAGCGCAGCTGCACTAGCGACCTTAAGAGTGGAAGCAGCAGAGTTGCAAACCTTTCGACCCCAGGAGTCGTGAGTTTTGCTGTCCTCATCTGGCGGGACTGAAGAGGAACCAGCAACCGCGTGTGTCTTCCTCGCCGCTGCCACCATCACAGAGTCTGCTGGAGGGTCAGATTTTACAAACACCGGGTCAGAAGCCGCCGGTTTGTACTTCTTCTGAATGCGTGCCGGTACTGCTCTGATTGCTGCTGGGGTTAGGAAAACCTCCTTGACAGGGTCCATAATCCCCGGAACTAAAGGCAGCAGAGGTCTGGAGATGGCCTTCTTGTGTAAAGTTTCAAAAATGACTGTCGTTGTTACTTGAGGGACAGACATCTCGATGTTCAGTTTAAGCGCTCCTCTTTGCAGTACATCCAGATACGTGCCAATATCATCCACTGGGGAGGACCTGGACGTTGGACTGTCCTTCAAAGTCTGGGAGTAGTCCCTCTTGGACAATCTGGTAGAAGAGGTTGAAGAAGTAGACGGAGTACGTCTACGGTGAGCACTGAGTCTCCGCTCCCGTGACCTCCTTGAACGCTCCTCCCGTC
This sequence comes from Lissotriton vulgaris, assembly GCF_964263255.1. NCBI lineage: Eukaryota > Metazoa > Chordata > Amphibia > Caudata > Salamandridae > Lissotriton > Lissotriton vulgaris. The sequence goes on along the minus strand of NC_141694.1, from coordinate 197,982,185 downwards.
TAGGGGAGCGAGATCCGATTCGATCTTCTGTCCGAGGTTCCTTTCTAGGAGATCGGGATGTTCTGGGAGATCTGGCTGGTGATCTCACGGGCGATTTGCCCCTAGGAGAGCGAGACCTTATCCGACCTTCCATTCTATGTTCCCCTCTAGGAGATTGGGATCTTCTTGGCGCTTTGGTGGGTAGTCTCACAGGGGATGTGCGCCTGGGAGGGCTACGTTTGTCCATCTCCTCCACCAGGTCTTGGAGAGGAGACCTGTGGTCTGGGCTGGCATATTCCTGCATACGGTTGGTAGGCCCAGCATCTCGCCAATGGTCCAAAGATCTGTACCATCTAGGTGACAGCCTGATTCGCCCTGTCGATGGATCTGGTCGACACTCAGGAGTTCTGTGTATAGGGCTTCTGGAACTTGAATGTTCAGTTGAGGAGCCAGAGGACCGATAAGATGAATGGTGAGAAGCAGATTCTGTCACCATGATTGCATCTGAATGTCTCGACGTCTAGCGTTCTTTTCTCGCCGAACGCTTTTGGGGAGTCGGAGGATCAAACAATCTCAACCCCGAATGTCCATGAGAGGATCTGTAGTCTCTCGACGTCGAGCGGCGATGAGTAGCCGTCGATGGAGCCCTCTGCTTCGACGTCGAACGGCGCTGTCCGGCCGTCGACGGAGTTCTCTGCCTCGACGTCGAACGACGATGTCCTGTCGTCGACTGAGCTTTCTGCCTCTACGTCGAACGGCGATGGTCGGCCATCGACGGAGATCTCTGCCTCGACGTCGAATGCCTGTGCGACGACGGCGGAGGGGTATTGGGCACCCTCGACACCGAGCGCTGATGCTGCACTGACGGAGACTGCGTCCTCGACGCCAATCGATGAGCTACTGTCGACGGCGGAGGGGTCTTGGTCCTCGATGCAGATTGCCGCTTCTTGGCCGACGGCGGAGGGGTCACACCTAGACGGCGGTCGTCGCCTAGTTGACGACGGCGGAGGGGTAATGGATCTCGACGCCGACCGTCGCCCGGTTGACGGCGGCGGAGTAGCCTTCCTCGACGCCGATCGTCGCCCGGTTGACGACGGCGGAGGGGATTTCGACGACGGAGCTGGATCTTTCGACGTCGTCGACGTACCTGGTCTTCTCCTCGACAGCGAGCCCGCCGTCGACGGTAGTTTTGAAGAGGAAAACTCCACCTGTGGTTCTTTTCTCAGCACCGAGCCCGACGCTGAAGTTGAAGCGTATGAAGACTTCTTTCTTGAAGATGTATGAGTCTTATTGGAGCCCTTCTTCACTGGAGATCTTCCTCTTGAAGCCCTGTGAGCCAGGCCATAAATTCGAATCCTTTCCCTGTCTTTGAGAGTTCTTCCTGACAGGTTCTCACAATGTGGACAGGTGCCTGGATCATGATCTTCAGGCAGACAAAGGATACAGACGTCGTGGTTGTCTGATTTTGCCTTCTTGTTGCCACAAGAAGGGCATTTATCAAAGAGTGAAGGCATTCTCAGAGGAAAATGTTCACTAAACTGCTGAAAACAAGCAGTATCTTACTTGACTAGATGTTAAACGTCAAAGTAAGAGTGAAAAATGTCAAAAAAGAAGTATTTTTCTGTCAAAAACCAGAAAAATAGTGGAGCTGTGTAACCAGGGTCCTTCACTGAAGGAGCCGGAAAGAACAACTGACCTAACTGTCACCCCTGGGGCATGATGGGATACAGGGGGTCATGAGTGCCTTAAAGGCACAGTGTCAGTTTATTGCTATTCAGCTACAGGTTAGCTTTTCAGTCTTTTTAGACTGTGTTTGCAATGTAGCCTGGGAGCTTCCTATGCTTCCAGTGAGTTATGAGAATTTCTACTGCTTTCTGAGCATTAAAACAATTTCTAAACGATCTTTGGTGTTGTTTCTCATGTTTCTAATGCTTATTATATATCAGCTCTAATGTGATATGGCTGCTATTGCTTGTTTTTATATATATATTATGTATATATATATATATATATGTATATATATGTGGGGCACATATAATATAGTGTTTCCGGGGTCCCGCGCATGGGCGGGAATATTCTAATGCTTATGACTATTGATGAGGATCCCCTGGAAGAGAAAGCTATGTTTAGAGCCTGTCTCATCCCTGAGCAAATTATGTTTTTGAATGACACTGTCCAACAAAATTCTTGTCTTGGGTTAGCCAAGATAAAAGGCCTGAACAATCCGTCCATACCTACACCTGCTAGTGACAACATTTTAGAGGAGGAGGTCGACGTACATACTATTATGCATCACAACAGAACAGATCCAGATTGAAAAAAATTGTTAATTTGGCCCACAGACACAAACATCTGTCAAGACCGATTCCTAAATAAACACAGGGTTTCATATTCACTAGGCCAGACCCAAGATATGTTCAAACACAGCTTCCAGG